>NC_057805.1:148011535-148157071 GCF_018294505.1 Triticum aestivum
CACCTGCCGAAGGCGGCCACTGCTCGTCTCGCCGGCATGTGTGCCCCGCAGCTCCCCGCACCCGGCGCTGCTCGTGACGTCGCCGGCCACCGAGGCCCCCAGGCGCGCTCGCCCTCGCCTCTCCTGGCGTCGGGTGCGAGCACCCGCACCAGTTCACCCGTCGCCCGCTTTCCCCTCGCCCATTCGGGCGGCGCCCGTTGGCCGACCCGCTATGGCCCCTAGGGCCAATGACAGATGGGCCCCACGCCCAGAACGTTTTTATATAAAATAGTTAAATAAAATAATAATTAAAAAATTAAAAATAATAATAAATGAATAAATAAATAATAAAGATAATTAATTAACTTAATTAATACTATTAATATTAACTAATTAAGATTAATTAACCTAATAACTAATTAACCTAATTAACTACTGTTAATTAGCTAACAGCCCCTGACAGGTGGGACCCACCTGTCAGGTTGACCAGGTCAACGGTGACTGCTGACATCATGCTCATGCATTAATTAAATTTTGAATTAAATTAATTTATTAAATTCTAAAAATGATTTAAATCTTTAAAATTTAATATAAAATAAACCGTAGCTCGGGTGGAAAAACTTTGTATATGAAAGTTGCTCAGAACGACGAGACGAATCCGGATACGCCGCCCGTTCGTCCGCCACACATACCTAACGTATCGAACTCGCAACTTTCCCCCTCCATTTCATTTGTCCGAAATTGCCAAACATCGGGAATACTTTCCCGGATGTTTCCCCCCTTCGTCGGTATCACCTACTACCGCGTGAGGGCACACCTAGCACCGTGTAAATTCATGTTACGCTTTGTGTTGCTTTGATTGCTCTGTTATTTATTGTGTTCCCCCTCCATACTTCTTTCTGGTAGACCCCGAGACTACCGGCGACCCCTAGTTCGACTACGGAGTTGACGACCCCTCCTACTTGCCAGAGCAACCAGGCAAGCCCCCCCCCCCTTGATCACCAGATATCGCCTATTATTCTGTCTACTGCTTGCATTAGAGTAGTGTAGCATGTTACTACTTTCGTTAATCCTATTCTGCTGCATAGTCTGTCATTGTTGCTACAGTTGTTACCCTTACCTGCCATCCTACTGCTTAGTATAGGATGCTAGTGTTCCATCAGTGGCCCTACACTCTTGTCCGTCTGCCATGCTATACTACTGGGCCGTGATCACTTCGGGAGGTGATCACGGGTATATACTATATACTTTATATACTGACACATGTGGTGACTAATGTCGGGTCGGCTCGTTGAGTACCCGCAAGTGATTCTGATGAGGGGGCTGAAAGGACAGGTGGCTCCATCCCGGTAGAGGTGGGCCTGGGTTCCTGACGGCCCCCGACTGTTACTTGGTGGCGGAGCGACAGGGCAGGTTGAGACCACCTAGGAGATAGGTGGGCCTGGCCCTGGTCGGCGTTCGCGGATACTTAACACGCTTAACGAGATCTTGGTATTTGATCTAAGTCTGGCCATTTGGTCTATACGCACTAACCAACTACGCGAGAACAGTTATGGGCACTTGACGTCGTGGTATCACCTGAAGCCTTCGTGACGTCAGCGACAGAGTGGCACACGCCGGATTGGACTGGAACGCCACTAGGCTAGGTCTGCTTTCGGCCACGTTCGCAACGTGCAGGTGTGCAATGGGCGATGGGCCCAGAACCCTGCGCCATAGGATTTAGACCGGCGTGCTGACCTCTCTGTTGTGCCTAGGTGGGGCTGCGACGTGTTGATCTTACGAGGTCGGGCATGACCCAGAAAAGTGTGTCCGGCCAAATGGGATCGAGCGTGTTGGGTTATGTGGTGGACCCCTACAGGGAAGTTTATCTATTCGAATAGCCGTGTCCCTCGGTAAAAGGATGACCCGGATTTGTACCTTGACCTTATGACAACTAAAACAGGATAATTAATAAAATACACCCTTCCAAGTGCCAGATATAACCCGGTGATCGCTCTCTAACAGGGCGACGAGGAGGGGATCGCCGGGTAGGATTATGCTATGCGATGCTACTTGGAGGACTTCAATCTACTCTCTTCTACATGATGCAAGATGGAGGCTGCCAGAAGCGTAATCTTCGACAGGATTAGCTATCCCCCTCTTATTCTGGCATTCTGCAGTTCAGCCCACTGATATGCCCCTTTACACATATACCCATGCATATGTAGTGTAGCTCCTTGCTTGCGAGTACTTTGGATGAGTACTCATGGTTGCTTCTCTCCCTCTTTTCTCCCTTTCCTTTCTACCTGGTTGTCGCAACCAGATGCTGGAGTCCAGGAGCCAGACGCCACCGTCGACGACGACTCCTACGACACTAGAGGTGCCTACTACTACGTGCAGCCCGCTGACGACGACCGGGAGTAGTTAGGAGGATCCTAGGCAGGAGGCATGCGCCTCGTTCGATCTGTATCCCAGTTTGTGCTAGCCTTCTTAAGGCAAACTTGTTTAACTTATGTCTGTACTCAGATATTGTTGCTTCTGCTGGCTCGTCTATGATCGAGCACTTGTATTCGAGCCCTCGAGGCCCCTGGCTTGTATTATGATGCTTGTATGACTTATTTATGTTGTAGAGTTGTGTTGTGATATCTTCCCGTGAGTCCCTGATCTTGATCGTACACATTTGCGTGTATGATTAGTGTACGGTCAAATCGGGGGCGTCACAGATTGAAGCTGCTGCTGCTTCTTTTTTAGGATCCTTGCAGTGGCTATTAGCCGGTGCTTAAAGCGCTCCTGCTCGAGAGGTTCCTCAGGCACGATAAAATCCTCGTTTCCGAGGCTCAACTCATCTTTGGAGAGTGGAAGATAATTACTGTCCTCCGAGTCGTCGTGTATGGCCTATTAATCAAGGCTAACTTGCCCGTTTTCCCGTTCCTCCTATTCGGAAGTTATCTCCACGGGGCCTTCATTATCTTCGACATCGTCAGGAGTATTGTTTTCTCCCGTGCCAGTTGTTGTCTTTTCCATGATGTGACTTAGAGCGGCGCCGCTGACGCCGGCGTTTTGGCTGTATCACAGGAGGTTCGTCCTCAACTGGATCTTCGTTGTGATCGTTGTTAGTTCTTTTAGGTGTATCCACCATGTACACGTCGCAAGAAGAGGTGGCCGTCCAGCGTCTGATAAACGGCGGGTTTTGGCCCTGCTCCTCATCGGCATCGTCGTCCATACCGTCGACGTCTTCGGAGCCGTAATCGAGCATGTCGGTTAAATCTTCGACAGTGGCTATGAAGTGGGCGGTGGGTGGGAAGCGAAGTTTTCCATCATCAGCCTCCAGTTCGAACCGGATATAATTAGGTTGCGAGCCCCCCTCTAATTATAGTGCTTTTAATGAGTTTAACACGTCGCCCAAAGGTGAGCGCTGAAAAATGTCCGCGGAGCTGAATTCGACGATCGAAGACTGATCGAGCTCGATGCACGTGGACGCACATGGTTCGGAACCTATAACCGAAAACGAGTCCGAGGCTCCGGTGACACAGCTTCGACTCGAGGTTGGGTCTATGATCGAGCACTTGTATTCGAGCCCTTGAGGCCCCTGGCTTGTATGACTTATTTATGTTGTAGAGTTGTGTTGTGATATCTTCCCGTGAGTCCCTGATCTTGATCGTACACATTTGCGTGTATGATTAGTGTACGATAAAATCGGGGGCGTCAGAAGTTGGTATCAGAGCCGACTGCCTGTAGGAATCCCCCTTCCACACTCCTTGGCCGAAGTCGAGTCTAGACTTTACAAAACTTTTGTTAACATGGCCGTGCAGCCCATGGGCCCACGTCGCCATTTGGGTGGTATTAGGATCTTTTATTCCTCATCTATGCTCTGGGATTCTAATCTCTCTTCTATTCGGGTTAAATGATTTTCTAAAAATCTAACTTTAGGTTCTCGAAAACACTTTGTCCCGGAGAGCCCCTTCAGTCCAAATGATCGCCGGCTGCACCACAAGATTTCGAAGTTACTCTCCGATACTCTTTTGCGACTTTGTGCCAGTTGCTTTTGCAATTCCCTACCACCGAAATATCCCTATGGATAAATACATACACTTGTGGTTCTTACTTTTATTCCCAGTTGATCTTGTTATTACAAGATACCTTGAAATCCTTTCTATTGTTCCGAGAATATTTTGTGACTACTGCCTTGTAGTTCCTTGCCACCTGAATACCCCTACGGATAATTTCTCGCCCTTATCGAGTATCCGTTCATCCCCAGTTGATTCATGTATTTCACAAAAGTCTTCAAAATACTATTTGGACTTCCGAAATCCTGAGTAGCCTATTGCTCTCGAAATTCTTACTTGCTTGCATTATGGTTAATCCCATAAGTCTATAATCTTATTGGCATCTCTTGTCATTATCATTTTGAGTCCGTTGATTCAATTTGTTGCGAATGCTCGCAATCCTCAATCAGAGCCTAGAATTCATCCTTCCGGCTCAGACGTCATTTGAAACGTGAACTGGTTATCGACCAATCAAATTGCTGTCGATTGTACCCCTAAGTCTATTCAACTTATCCATTCTTAATCAGACCATTGGCTTATGATCCCTTGATTTGGAAATGATAATTCCTTTGCATTTGAGATTTCAATTACTCAGTTGTTTTTATAGTCCGATGCCCTTTCGTTCCTTCTTCCTCTGATAGAGTACCGATACTCGCATCAGCTCCGTTGTAGACCACAAGACCCATTGTTGGGTTATTATCCGACAGTGTCCTTCATATTCAATCACCTTGAGAAGTTCTTCCCTCATACATAATGCCTTCGGTAAATTGTATCCTCTCCTTTTGTCACCCATGCTCTACTATCGAGCTTGTGTTATTTACTATTGAAGCTTGTGGTATATGTTCCCAATAAGACCCTAAGGGTTGAACCTATGCCTTTCCAGATCCGGGTAAACCCGAGAGCTATCACGAGTCATACTCTTCTGGAGTTTTGCTAGATAAAATTTAAACATTACAACTTCTTTGAAAAATGAGAAGTGAATGAAAGGGTATGCATTGGAGAAGTGGGAGTCGACCTTGAACTTTGTGTTCATGCCCATGGACACGATGTAGATCTTCTCATCGAAGCTTCTTTTAAAATTAGTTATTCCCATGGTATAAGTTCATCTTATATCTGGGATCTGGCCTTTTGCAATCGTGGTTCCGACCACGTTCTCCTTTAAATACCATTTCTCAGACAAGTTAAACCACTTGTCCTCTGCAGATCATTGCACCTGTCCAACCTTTACTTTAATCTATCGTCGAGTATTACCCCCTGGTATCTCGAGATAAACACAAAACATCATCACTTCTTACGAGTTCTTCATCAAGTACTACATTTTCACCGATTCCAATTTTTCACGGGCTCTGAGTTACGAAACACTCAAAGACACCGATAACTGAATTGAGTCCACACTATGGTTCAACAACTATTAGTAATCTTCTTTACCTACGAGTTCGTACCCGATCACGCCATTCCTAGCCTATTTGGCTATATCATTGTCGTGATGATTTTAAGTGTGCTACCTGGTCCTTATTCTCGGAACACAACTTTTCGACGATGAGCTAAGCTTACGTCGACCTTCCTCGTCTTATCATTTCGCCTTGGAAAACAAGCTTGGTCTCGAGTTTGTGTCGTACTCGTGGTTTCAATAACCTTTCGCTTCATCATTCCTTTGACTTGATGTCATCGCCAATCGATTACACCTTCATGAAATCTCTCGACAATTGTGTCGTGATCATCATCAACATTCTAAGCTCTTCCAGGATATCAATCGGATTCATGATGGGAAATACCATCCTTGCCCCTCGATGATTTGTGTAATCATCGACAACATTCTTACCTTCCCCCAACACAAACTTGTTCATGTTTTGTGTTGTACCTTGATATCCTTGCTATCTAGCATAGGTTATGTTCTACCTTGTAGTATTACTGTGTTCTATATCAAGAATGTTGTGAGGATTGCTCCACCTCTTAAGTATTCTTGGTATAGTGATGCTTCTCGCCATCACCGTTCCCTTCTTGGTCCCCGTGTTGAGTGAACTCTGTTGGGCGAATTTATTATCTCTGGCAACCCAATTGCTTCAGAGTTAATGGACAATTATTCCAATTTAGTGTGTTGGTTGCTCAATCGCCATTCCGACGTTGGGCGTGCAACCCAACCCTTATTTCGAATGCACCTTTCAAACCATGTTTAATTGTCTATGTTTTCCTCCAGCATACATCATTAAGTCATTTGATCTGGCTAATGTTATCGCCTTGTTCACATAGTTGTGGAAATCCATCCTTTTTGGAAATGTCAATGCATTGTCACTGAGTCAATCAGTCACCTCCTCACCTCTCCTTGATTTAATGATGAACTCTTGTTTCGGAACTCGCTTCCATGGTTTAATTCCCGAGAATCATACAATGTCACCTCGACAATTTGTGTTGCACCTTTCTTCTCAGGCATCCTGAGTCTAAGGTATCTTGACACCAATCAGATCTGAATCTCGGTCAGATATGATGGTTGGAACATATTTTCAAGAGTTATAACATTGGTCCCTATATGCCCTGTTAAGGTGATGTCATGCCTAGCACGCCTGACCAAAGGACCTAGTGTTATAGTTTCCTTTTTAACAGGGTTAATCATTTTTCCATGAGGAAATTGAATGCCTTGTTTAATAAGTTTATCCTGATGGATCATTTGTGTATCCAAAGTCCGAATTTTGCTTGAAGACCATGACAATGCTATCCCGAAGCATGTCTGTGGTAATCCAATTTTCAACAAGAACATTTGAAGCCCAATGCTAAATGTTTCTCGCTCAATTATCCAAACACCGTTGTATGGGTAATGTCATGAAATTTCTCTCCCCTTACCTAAAGGGTTTTCTACATTATATCTTGTCAATAGATATCATGCCTTCCTTGTCCTTGGGAAGGACATACCCCTGAAATATGTGTTTAAACACATTTTTCCTTTCCATTGTTCTATTTAATCTGATAATCATATTTCCTTCCATTGTTTTGTTTAACCTTTCTTGTAATCTGATTTAACTGAGCAGTGATAATTCCTTGCTTAGGTAAGCCCCTTGTTGTACCACGTGGTCAGTAAGACCCTGTTACTATTGTTGATGACATTCCGGTAGCCGCCGATGGACGAGAACTTTGCCTATTGGCCCGCCTCGTTCAACGAGCAGGAAAATGGTTCTCTTCGCCCCTCGCCCTTGGTACCGACGTTGTTGCCGACATAATCGACAGGCTATCCTCAGACATGCCTTGCTATCATGACCATGCAAGATATCACCGCTCCTCCTACTTTTAACCCACATGGTGGGCCCCTAACCCACAGTTCCATAGGATCGAAACCTGACTCTCCTATACACCCCCTGTTTCCAAAAGTTATTCCTCATGCTTGGCTTCGTATTTAATTCACGGACCACCGTCCTACCAATCTATACTGGCATCAGACATAATACTTATTCCAATTGCTTTGAACCCCTTTCACACTCTGTTTCAGGCGTCGGGCGATTGCCTGCCCGCTCAAAACTTCCCACGATACCTCCTTTATTTACTATTGATATTTTCTTAAGTTTCAATTCGAGAGTTACTTTCCACCTTTCCTTGATCTTATCGACCAGATAGTCCACCTTGCAGAGGTCCGTTCTCTCGGGATACCCACCCTTTATTCTTTCGTAAGTACGATGGAGTTCCCGAAGCAGAGAAATGAAGACATCAATGTAATGAATTGACCTCTTCGAGAAGAGTAACCAAGACCAAGAAGACTCGTTAGAATTCGTAACCAGATCTTCCCCCTTACTCCGCCTCCTAAATCTCGGGAGGAGATTTTTGTAGTGGAGGAGAATTGTGATGCCCGAATAGTTAAGCTACAGTGAACCTCTGCTAATGATGCCACGTCACTTCGATTACTGTTGCTAATCTCACGTTAGTTCGAAACCGATTTAAATTCAAAGTCAAAATCAAGCAAACAATTAAAGGTTTTCAAATATTAAAACTAAAATGTTCGGTTGGTGCCAAATAATGCATAGGTAATTATTGTCGAGAAACCACACTTTAATAAAATGTTTAAGTAAACTAAAATGAATAAAATAGTAGCTAAACCAATTAAATAAATGCCTTTTGAATTTTATGAAATATTAAACTATTTTGTTCAGGGTAAATCTTTTTAAGACAGTAGTTGGAATTGTAACTCCATTTTAGGTGTGGGTTTTATTTTTGTAAAACTATAAAGTATTAAAGAAATAAAAGCAAACAGAAAAGACAAAAGGGAAAATAAAACAAAAATAAAAAGAAAACCCCCCAGGCTAGTTGGGCCTCGGCCCAGCCGGTGGCCTGCCAGGCCGGCCCACTCCCTCCCCTGGCCTATAACCCCCTGGGGGCACCGAACCCTAGCCCGATCCCCATTCCCCCATCGCACTCCTCTCTCTCCCTCCTCTGCCCGATCTAGATCGGGGCAAACCCCGATCCCATCGGCCCGACGCCGCCGTCGATCCCCGCGGCCACTACGCGGGGGCCCCCTCGCCGGGACGCCCTCCCGCCTCTGCGCGAATGCCCCCGACGCCCTGCGCCCGCCTGTCGCCGTCCACCGCCACCTGGAACTCCGCGAGCCCCACCGGAGCCACCCCGTTGCCCCCTTGCCGTCACCATCGCCTGGAGGACCACCTCGCCGGCCTGCCTCCACTCCATCCGCGTCGTCCCCGATGACCTCCTCGCCCCCCGCTGCCCCGTACCCCTACAACTCCCCCCGTGAGCTCCCCCCTCTCCTCCTCCGCTCTCTCTCTCGCACCCGCCCATGCGACCATGTCGTTGTACCCTTGCTCCTGGCCGTGCCGAAGCGCGCGCGCGAACCGCGCCCGTGGCGACCCCCATCGCGCCCTTGGGGCACTCTGATGTCGCCTCCCCACTCCGTCGCTCCGGCCATCATCGCCTTCTCGCACCACCACCGCGGCCATCTACGCGCGTGCGCGTCCGGCGTGCGCACTCACGGCGCCCCGCCCGCGCGGCCTTGCACCTTCTTGCCGCTTGTGCGGTGGCCGCCGGCGCCTACCGCGCTCCCCCGCACCTGCCGAAGGCCGCCACTGCTCGTCTCGCCGGCATGTGTGCCCCGCAGCTCCCCGCACCCGGCGCTGCTCCTGTCGTCGCCGGCCACCGAGGCACCCAGGCGCGCTCGCCCTCGCCTCTCCTGGCGTCGGGTGCGAGCACCCGCACCAGTTCGCCCGTCGCCCGCTTTCCCCTCGCCCGTTCGGGCGGCGCCCGTTGGCCGACCCGCTATGGCCCCTAGGGCCAATGACAGATGGGCCTGTCACATCCCTAGCTTCTGACATTGCACTAGGCTAACTTCATGTGTGCATCATGTTTAAACTCTGAAAGAAACTTGAAATGGGGATTGCCTAAACCCTAGCATTAAGGGAATTCTCTAGGTTCAACCAAAATGTTTCCAGTAAATCCAAATGGCTTTCAAAAATGTTCATCATTCTTGGAAAATGCTGGAAACAGTAACCAGAGGTGATGCACATTTTTCCATGACATATTTGGGCTCTGGATTAAATCATACTCTATTTGCATTTGGTATTTTAAATGCTATTAAATATTTTAAATGCTCAAATAATCATAAACTAAAATGTTTACTGTAGGATAAATTCCCAACAGTGATCATGAGTAGTTTCATGATTTTTGGAAGTGTCTAAGTATTTTTTATAAAGCCCTAAAGACTACAGAATATTAGAAAACAGAAACAAATAAAAAAAAGAGAGAGAAAGGAATTTACCTGGCCTCACCTGTGCAGCCACCAGAGGGGCCAGCCCACCACTGTGGCGGCCCAGCCCAGCTAGGCCCCCCTATCATCTTCCTCCCTGGACAGAAGGACGAGCGCGTGCTCGCCGCACGCTGGCCACACGCCGTGCCACCTCCTGCTTCCGCCGCTTCTGGAGCCAGCCCCGAGTGCCACGCACTCCCCCTCGCCCCCTGCGCCTCTCCTCTCTCCCCCCTGGACCCCAACCCCTCCTTTGCTTCCCTCTCGCGCGCACCACCGAACGGAGCCGTCGCCACCGTCGCTGTTCGTCGTGGCTACCGAGCCCCCCTCGCCTAGCTAGGATGTCCAGCAGCACCACCATCGTTTCCTACGTCCCCGCGACGAAGGAAGCAAGCCCCGACGCCTGGAAGCATCGCCATCGAGCTCGTCCCCGCCGCCTCTGGCCGGAGACCGCCGGCGTCGATTCGCCTCGTCCAGAGCGTCCCCGAGGCCGCTGACCTGCCCTGTCGCATCCCTGTGAGGTCCTGATTCTTTCCCCTTGCTCGCCCCTTCGTTCCTGTCCTCTAGCTGCCGTCCCACCATGCCGAGCGCTCCTCGCCGCCGGCCATGGTGCCGTTGCGCCACAGCTGTTGTAGCTCGCGTCTGAGGCCGTCGCCATGCTCATCACGCTCCTAGGAGCCGATAACTCCCACCAACTCTTCTTCCCGCACACCACAACGCTGCCTCGGCCAACTCCGTGCGGCCGCCGCCGCGGATGTGCTCCCCGCCGTCGTTCTGGTTCACCCCGGCTCGAGCTAATGGCACCGTTGGACGCGGACGAGTCGCAGCTGCACGTAGAGCCCCTCCGCCGCCGATTTGGTCGCCGGAGGGCAAAACCCGAGCAACGCCGCCGTCTCTGGACGTCGCCGGCGACTAACCGCCGACCTAACCCGGCTGTTAGGAGCTAATCACCCCACTAACTACCACCTGAGTCAATGACAGTCGGGCCCCACTGCCTAATTAACCAGCTAACAAAAATAGATTAAGATTAATCTAAACACGATGGACCCACGCGTCAGCTTTCACTATGCTGATGTGTACGTTGACCCGGACCCACTGGTCAGCCTCTGTTCTTGCCCTATTACACTGACATACGGGACCCACGCGTCAGGTTTGACCTGGACTGTGGGCCGTTGACCTGCTGACGTCAGCATGATGTCATGCTGACGCAGTATTGGTTTTCTGGATTTAAAATAATTCAGAAAATTCCAAAAAATAGTATAAACTTCTAAAAATCATATAAAATCAACCGTAGCTCAGAATGAAATAATTTATATATGAAAAATGATCAGAAAAATCCAATATATCCATCTATACTGGTTTCATGCATGTTAGAGCAACCTAACCTTTCTGTTTAGATGAAACAAGATAATGCACCTATATGACTCTATAAAATGGGTTTGCATTTGAATCTTTGGTTCAAATGAACTCATCTCAATCTGTTCTAGCTTGCATTAGCCCAAAAGACATTTATATTGCCATGTCTTAGCATGCATCATAATTGTTGCATTGCATTGATTGTGTTCTTCCTTGTTTGCTGGTGGTTGTCCCCTCTCGATAGACGTGGTTCCGACGATGAGTTCGATGACACTGATGAAGAGCTATATGATCTTCGGAAGTGCCAGGCAAGCAAAACCCCTTGTTCATTCCGATACAATCCCACTGTCTCGCTCCTGCTCTGTTTTACTGCATTAGGACAACAACGATTCATCTGTTACTTGCTGCGGTAGATGAACCCCTTATCCTCTGCATGACCTGTCATTGCCACAGTAAATAGATGAAACCCACTAGCATGAGTAGGAGTTGTTTGAGCCCTGATGTGCCTACTCATTCATGCTTGTTTGTCATGCCTGCTATTGCTTAGGGTTGTGTCAGGTCTGATTCATCGGGAATGAATTGGAAAGTTGTGAACATGTCCTACTGTGTGTGAGCTAAGTGTGTGAACACGATTTGGTAAAGGTAGTGGTGAGAGGCCATGTAGGAGTACATGGTGGGTTGTCTCATTGAAGCCGTCCTCAGGAACTGAGTTCTGTGTTTGTGATCCATGATACAGTTACTACCACGCATTGGGCCCGAAACCAATGGACCCTCTCGGCTTCTTAATCACCCTTGTTCTCTGTCCAGGAGATGCAAGTAGTTTCTGGTGTTTGTAGTATGCTGGAGGCCGTGGGCAGCGCTGACCCGAGGGGTGGGCTTGGATGCGGTAGGCACGTGGCCGGGCATGTCGGGCGCCCGTTTGGTGTCTCGGACCCCTGTACACATCGTTCGGGGCCGTATGTGGAAACCTCGGCCGGACTCCCTGCGGATGGAACCTGAATAGGTGATAAACCTGGACTAGAGACTTGAGTGTTTAGGTAGGCTACGGCCGACACCCTCGCTGGGCTTCCGCTTGAAGGTTGCCGAGTACATGCTGTGTAAACGGCGGTAAGTGGTGAGAGCGTGTGTGACGAAGTACACCCCTGCAGGGTTAATATGATCTATTCGAATAGCCGTGTCCGCGGTAAAGGACTTCTGGGTTGCCTATAACAGTTCATAGAAAAGTGAAAGTGGATACTCTAAAATGCGCAAGATAAGCGTGAGTGCTATGGATGGCGTTCTCGTAGGGAGACAGGAGCGGATCCATAGTGGAGTATTGATATGGTGAATATGTGGACTCGTGTGCGCCACCTCAAAAGAGTTACTTCCAGTCGTAGTTTAGGATAGCCACCGAGTCAAAGCTGGCTTGCTGCAGTTAAACTCCACCACCCCCTTTGTTGATACCGATGCATATGTAGATAATTCTGATGTAAGTCTTGCTGGGTACATTTGTACTCACGTTTGCTTATTTTATGTTTTGCAGAGAGACGTCAGTCTCGCTAGTAGTTCCGCGTGGACTTCGACGTTTAGCTTGTTACCTCAGCTACGATCTTGTGCCCTCGGCAGGATCTAGTAGATAGTCAGGCTTCTCAGCCTTTTTCATTTGTAGATGTCTGTACTCAGACATGTTAAGCTTCCGCATGTGTTTGACTTGTATGCTCTGAATGTTGGGTCATGAGACCTATGTTTGTAATATCTGGCTCTTCGGAGCCTAATGAATAAATACTTGAGTCGTAGAGTTATGTTGTGATGCCATGGTGTGTTTACACATATCGAGCATATTGTGTGTATGATTGAAATGCTTGGTATGTGTGGGATCCGACAACCTAGTTGTTTATCCTTGGTAGCCTCTCTTATGGGGAAATGTAGTGTTGTGCTTCCATGAGCCATAGTAGTCCGCTACAGCCCGGTTCACCGGAGTCCTCCTAGCCCAGCACTACTGCTCCGGAACACTTGACTGGCCGGCATGTCATTCACTTCGTTCCTGTGTCTGTCCCTTTGGGGAAATGTCACGCGGTGACATCCGGAGTCCTGCCTAGCCTGCTACAGCCCGGGTTCCCGGAGTCCTGTTAGCCCGGTGCTACAGCCCGGATTCACACGCTGCTGACCGACACATTCGATGTTGATTCATGTATGCCTGTCACCATACGTTAGTGCCGCTTTGGGTTCACGACTAGCCATGTGGGCCCGGGTTCTCTGTCATATGGATGCTAGCGGCACTATCATATACGTGAGCCAAAAGGCGCAAACGGTCCCAGGCCATGGTAAGGCGACACCCGTGGGAATACCGTGCGTGAGGCCGCAAAGTGATATGAAGTGTTACAGGCTAGATTGGTGTGACTTAGAATCGGGGTCCTGACAGCGTTGGTATCAGAGCCTGACTGCCTGTAGGATTACCAAGCCAAACTAGTCGAAGTTGAGTCTAGAAATGCTTTAGTTATATAAGGGAATTGATTGTGGAAGGGAACGTCAGGCTCTTTTTACTCCTTACCTTATGCCCTTCTGATCTGAGTCACCCTCTTCTCTTCTACGGGGATTAAGAACTAGGCTTCTCGTCTATCTATCAGGATCATGTGTTACTAATCCGTAGACTCATAGGATTGATGGATTTAAGCTTCATTTCAGTTCCTACTACTTCCGTGTATCCATAGCTGGCCTCAAATTCTTGATATTGTGATGATCGAGTGGTTACGCCACCATTTTGCAGGATGTCTTAAATCTTTTTGAGTATTTACAACCGTTATGCTGTCCAAGTCATCCCGGGTCTCTAAATAGTCTGATGCATTTGCAAATCCCTTCTTTCCGTTCCCGATGTTCCTTGGGCCAGATTAATCACACTAACCAGTGTGTTGAGGTACTCCGTTACCTCGTCATATATGTTGGAGCTATTATTATGACCCCAGTCGTCTTAGAGAACAACTTAGTAATCTAGCAATGCTTTGCATCCCCAGTGTGATGATTCTGGCCATTATTCTCGAAAGCATCCCATGACGCCATTTAGTTAGTAGGCATTCTATTTCTGGGTTCTTGAACCCAAGATTCACTCTACTTAATTCGTGTAGCTAGTGTTTGCTCGTTCCTTTAGGATATTAGTAACCTTTGCATTAGTCCTCGAGGTCCGTGGTATATCGTTCTTCCAAATACCATGAACCATTCTTGGCAGGAGTTCTTTTGAACCAAAAGATCACAACCAGGGCGCTCTAGGAGTACTCCATTCATATTGTGACTCTGCCAGTCCTACCTTTCTGCATGGGTTATCTAGAAGAAACTTGTTGAACTTGGTTCGACATACTAATCTATGCATCCACAACTCAGAAAGTTATATGTTCCTTTGAGTTGTCCCTCTTCAGTCGTATTCCGACCTTCGTCTATCAATTGATAGTCAGGACTAGTTGTGCATTCGTGTTATCATGCCTATTATTATTGTGGTCCGTCAAGCCATTCTATTCCGGAATGACTAGGAGAAACAAACTCCAGTACCTTATCCATTTCTTGGATTGGTCAAAGTAGTTGTATTCCGCAGATCAAAATGCCAATCCAGCTTTTGTTCTGTTCTACCTTGGAGTATTACCCCTTTTATGTCAGAATTGTCATGAGAATTGCACCATCTCTCACGAATTCTTAACGCAGTGATACTTCTCGCCATCATTGCTTATTCCTCGGTTCCGTGTTGTCACAACCGGAATGCCGACATGTGAACTATGATGTGTGAAATCTATACTCCTAGCAACTCCGTTGCTTGGTAGTTAAAGGACAATAATTTCATCCTTAGCGTGTTGGTTACTGAATCACATCCTAAGGTTGATCGTGCTACCCAGTCCTTATTCCCGGTGCACTTTTCGATCAATGAGTTAGGATAGTGTCAGTCCTTGCTTATTCGGTCATATCGTCTTGCTCTGAAAAGCAAGATCGTTCTCGAGCTTAGTAACATATCGGTGGTTCGTGATGTTCTGAATATCTTCTTGGATGTATTACCAGGTTGTCACCTGACCGCTATGTTGAGTTCGTGATCATGTTGGTTTTCCTCCAAACCACCCATTCTCCAAGAATCTGTGTTGGATACCCCTGAGCTAGTTGGTCAAGCTAAACAACAACTTGGAGAGTTGGAAGATAAAAACTTGTCTAACTTAGTTCATTTCCAAAGGGATATCTTGTGTTGTGTGTTGTAGAAAGATGATTTCTTCATCGATTGGTCCTCGTGATCAATTAATGGACCTATCTTCTTAACCAAACTTTGAGTTGAGTATGGGCTATCATCAAATCAAATCAGAACCAACGATGTTCGTAATGTTGTCTTACTCGTGGTTGATTCCTCGAGCATACACCATTACATCTTTTGGTCTGACCAATGCTATCACCGTGTTCACTTAATTGTGGAATTCCATCTATATGGAAGCCTAGATTGTTTGTTGTTGAGCCCATCGACAACATCCTTATCTCCTCCATGATTTGGTTGAACATCTAAGTTAGCGTTGGAAACTTTTGAAAGCATCTTCCTCGTGTTAGCTCATGAAGTTTATGTTTTGATGGAAGAAGTGACTTCCTCTAGTTCACGTGCATATGATGCAAGTTGCCGCCGTGAACTTGAGAAAGTTTGTTTCGCTTCCTCTGGAATCATCCCAAGTCAGTCATGCATACGTGCGAAGTATTCTTTGGTCTGGACTTGCAACCTTCATTCTATATGAATCCCTAGCACACCAAGCCACTGATTGATTTGTTCAAGGAAAAGAAGTTCTTAAGTGCTATTCCTTAAGGACCCAAAGGTACATGCGCATGACTTCGCTCTCCGCAATGATGGTTCCTAATCAGAACTCGGTAGTGTTTTATTCTAAGACTACTATGTGGTCATGCTTGTCTGGGACAGCATGTTCACATGTTGTAGCAGAACCAGCTCATGTTTTGGAGCTTGCTATCGTAGTTCATCCCCTGAGAATCTCGCAACGTCATCTCGTCGATTTTTGTTGCAAACCTTCATTTTTCTTCCTAGACTCGATGAGTCTGGAATATCCTGCCACCAACCAGATCTGAATCTCGGGAAGATGTGATGGTTGGAACGTTTCCCAAGAGCTATAATATTGGTCTCTCGGTAACCGGTAGAGTGGATGTGGTGGCCAACACACCCAACCGGAAGACCTATTATTATAGTATCTTGATTGAGGAAGTTGGCCACCTCTCCATAAGGATTTCGTAAGATTCTACTTCCGTAGATATTCCTTATGGATTCTTGTGCTCCCGAAGCCCGACCTTTTACTTGATGTTCTACGTACCAAACCATTTTAATAAATGGGTTGCACTAGCACATCAAGGAGAACATTAGAAGCGGAGTGCTAAATGTCTCTCGGTCGATCGTTCAAATTTCGTGCCCTTGGCCTCACTAAGGTGAAATCCTAGAAGGTGTTATCTTCCTTTGCATCTGCATCATCCATCACTATTCATCATGGTAGTATGTTGTGTTGCCAGGATCCTCGACACGGATATTGGTAAAACCTTGATGAATATGGAAATGCTCAAGTTCTTGAGAGCACGCGCAAGCAAATCATCCCTTGCATTGTCTTCAACAAGGTAGTTCACATCATGCATTCTAGTCCGAGTATGCCATTCCTTCAAACTCCGCCAAACGATTGCTGTGATTTGCCTTAGGCTGGCATAAAGAGTTTCAATGATATTTATATCAAAAGTAATTCTTTTTTCCACTTGAGGGAATAATTCTACGAGTCACCTTTCCCAAGGTGCCCCATTATGGAATCATGGCAATTTTCCTCGCTACTTTGAAACCCTCGTCAAATTGTTTCTTCCGTCCCTACTGATGCATGTTTTGCCTCTCAGCTCCAGAGATGTTTCTATGTCCCATTTCGTGAGTTGATCTTGTGATCATTAAGATGATCCTAAGTTGCTCGAACCTCAGGAAGATCGATTCTTCTAAAATTCTCTCTCTCTATTCGTTGTTATGTTGGATGTAGTTCTCAAAGCAAGACGTCGAGATCAAGGTGATGCAATGAATCAACATCCTCGAGAAAGACATCTGGATCGTGAAGATTGTGTTAGCTTGTGTCCCTCTGTCTTCTTACCTCATGACTTGAATCTCGGGACGAGATTCTTGTTTTGTGGGGGTGAGTTGTCACATCCCTAGCTTCTGACATTGCACTAGGCTAACTTCATGTGTGCATCATGTTTAAACTTTGAAAGAAACTTGAAATGGGGATTGCCTAAACCCTAGCATTAAAGGAACTCACTAGGTTCAACCAAAATATTTCCAGTAAATCCAAATGGCTTTCAAAAATGTTCATCATTCTTGGAAAATGCTGGAAACAGTAACCGGAGGTGATGCACATTTTTCCATGACATATTTGGGCTCTGGATTAAATCATACTCTATTTGCATTTGGTATTTTAAATGCTATTAAATATTTTAAATGCTCAAATAATCATAAACTCAAATGTTTACTGTAGGATATATTCCCAACAGTGATCATGAGTAGTTTCATGATTTTTGGAAGTGTCTAAGTATTTTTAATAAAGCCCTAAAGACTACAGAATATTAGAAAACAGAAACAAATAAAAAAAGAGAGAGAAAGGAATTTACCTGGCCTCACCTGTGCAGCCACCAGAGGGGCTAGCCCACCACTGTGGCGGCCCAGCCCAGCTAGCCCCCCTGTCGTCTTCCTCCCTGGACAGAAGGACGAGCGCGTGCTCGACGCACGCTGGCCACGCGCCGTGCCACCTCCTGCTTCCGCCGCTTCGGGAGCCAGCCCCGAGTGCCACGCACTCCCCCTCGCCCCTGCGCCTCTCCACTCTCCCCTGGACCCCAACCCCTCCTCTGCTTCCCTCTCGCGCGCACCACCGAACGGAGCCGTCGCCACCGTCGCCGTTCGTCGTGGCCACCGAGCCCCCCTCGCCTAGCTAGGATGTCCAGCAGCACCGCCATCGTCTCCTACGTCCCCTCGACGAAGGAAGCAAGCCCCGACGCCTGGAAGCATCGCCATCGAGCTCGTCCCCGCCGCCTCTGGCCGGAGATCACCGGCGTCGATTCGCCTCGTCCAGAGCGTCCCCGAGGCCGCTGACCTGCCCTGTCGCATCCTTGTGAGGTCCTGATTCTTTCCCCTTGCTCACCCCCTTCGTTCCTGTCCTCTAGCTGCCGTCCCACCATGCCGAGCGCTCCTCGCTGCCAGCCATGGTGTCGTCGCAGCCACAGCTGCTGTAGCTCGCGTCCGAGGCCGTCGTCATGCTCATCACGCTCCCAGGAGCCGATAACTCCCACCAACTCTTCTTCCCGCACACCACAACGCTGCCTCGGCCAACCCCGTGCGGGCACCACCGCGGATGTGCTCCCCGCCATCGTTCTGGTTCACCCCGGCTCGAGCTAATGGCACCGTTGGATGCGGACGAGTCGCAGCTGCACGTAGAGCCCCTCCGCCGCCGATTTGGTCGCCGGAGGGCAAAACCCGAGCAACGCCGCCGTCTCTGGACGTCGCCGGCGACTAACCGCCGACCTAGCCCAGCTGTTAGGAGCTAATCACCCCACTAACTACCACCTGAGTCAATGACAGCCGGGCCCCACTGCCTAATTAACCAGCTAACAAAAATAGATTAAGATTAATCTAAACACGATGGACCCACGCGTCAGCTTTGACTATGCTGATGTGTACGTTGACCCGGACCCACTGGTTTGACCTGGACCGTGGCCCGTTGACCTGCTGACATCAGCATGATGTCATCCTGATGCAGTATTGGTTTTCTGGATTTAAAATAATTCAGAAAATTCCAGAAAATAGTATAAACTTCTAAAAATCATATAAAATCAACCGTAGCTCAGAATGAAATAATTTATATATGAAAGATGATCAGAAAAATCCAATCTATCCATCTGTACTGGTTTCATGCATGTTAGAGCAACCTAACTTTGCTGTTTAGATGAAACAAGATAATGCACCTATATGACTCTATAAAATGGGTTTGCATTTGAATCTTTGGTTCAAATGGACTCATCTCAATCTGTTCTAGCTTGCATTAGCCCAAAACACATTCATATTGCCATGTCTTAGCATGCATCATAATTGTTGCATTGCATTGATTGTGTTCTTCCTTGTTTTCCGGTGGTTGTCCCCTCTCGATAGACGTGGTTCCGACGATGAGTTCGATGACACTGATGAAGAGCTATATGATCTTCGGAAGTGCCAGGCAAGCAAACCCCCTTGTTCATTCCGATACAATCCCACTCTCTCGCTCCTGCTCTCTTTTACTGCATTAGGACAACAACGATTCATCTGTTACTTGCTGCGGTAGTTGAACCCCTTATCCTCTGCATGACCTGTCATTGCCACAGTAAATAGATGAAACCCACTAGCATGAGTAGGAGTTGTTTGAGCCCTGATGTGCCTACTCATTCATGCTTGTTTGTCATGCCTGCTATTGCTAAGTGTGTGAACACGATTTTGTAAAGGTAGCGGTGAGAGGCCATGTAGGAGTACATGGTGGGTTGTCTCATTGAAGCCGTCCTCGGGAACTGAGTTCTGTGTTTGTGATCCATGATACAGTTACTACCACGCATTGGGCCCGAAACCAATGGACCCACGCGGCTTCTTAATCACCCTTGTTCTCTGTCCAGGAGTTACAAGTAGTTTCTGGTGTTTGTAGTATGCTGGAGGCCGTGGGCAGCGCTTACCCGAGGGGTGGGCTGTGATGCGGTAGGCACGTGGCCGGGCATGTCGGACGCCCATTTGGTGTCTCGGAACCCTGTACACATCGTTCGGGGCCGTATGTGAAAACCTCGGCCGGACTCCCTGCGGATGGAACCTGAATAGGCGATAAACCTGGACTAGAGACTTGAGTGTTTAGGTAGGCTGCGGCCGACACCCTCGCTGGGCTTCCGCTTGAAGGTTGCCGAGTACATGCTGTGTAAACGACGGTAAGTGGTGAGAGCGTGTGTGACGAAGTTCACCCCTGCAGGGTTAATATGATCTATTCGAATAGCCGTGTCCGCGGTAAAGGACTTCTGGGTTGCCTATAACAGTTCATAGACAAGTGAAAGTGGATACTCTAAAATGCGCAAGATAAGCGTGAGTGCTATGGATGGCGTTCTCGTAGGGAGACAGGAGCGGATCCATAGTGGAGTATTGATATGGTGAATATGTGGACTCGTGTGCGCCACCTTAAAGGAGTTACTTGCAGTCGTAGTTTAGGATAGCCACCGAGTCAAAGCTGGCTTGCTGCAGTTAAACTCCACCACCCCCTTTGTTGATACCGATGCATATGTAGATAGTTCTGCTGTAAGTCTTGCTGGGTACATTTGTACTCACGTTTGCTTATTTTATGTTTTGCAGAGAGACGTCAGTCTCGCTAGTAGTTCCGCGTGGACTTCGATGTTTAGCTTGTTACCTCAGCTACGATCTTGTGCCCTCGGCAGGATCTAGTAGATAGTCAGGCTTCTCAGCCTTTTTCATTTGTAGATGTCTGTACTCAGACAAGTACAGACATGTTAAGCTTCCACATGTGTTTGACTTGTATGCTCTGAATGTTGGGTCATGAGACATATGTTTGTAATACCTGGCTCTTCGGAGCCTAATGAATAAATACTTGAGTCGTAGAGTTATGTTGTGATGCCATGTTGTATTTACACATATCGAGCATATTGTGTGTATGATTGAAATGCTTGGTATGTGTGGGATCCGACAACCTAGTTGTTTATCCTTGGTAGCCTCTCTTATGGGGAAATGTAGTGTTGTGCTTCCATGAGCCATAGTAGTCCGCTACAGCCCGGTTCACCGGAGTCCTTCTAGCCCAGCACTACTGCTCCGGAACACTTGACTGGCCGGCATGTCATTCACTTCGTTCCTGTGTCTGTCCCATCGGGGAAATGTCATGCGGTGACATCCGGAGTCCTGCCTAGCCTGCTACAGCCCGGGTTCCCGGAGTCCTGTTAGCCCTGTGCTACAGCCCGGATTCACACGCTACTGACCGACACGTTCGATGTTGATTCATGTATGCCTGTCCCCATACGTTAGTGCCGCTTTGGGTTCACGACGAGCCATGTCGGCCCGGGTTCTCTGTCATATGGATGCTAGCGGCACTATCATATACGTGAGCCAAAAGGCGCAAACGGTCCCGGGCCATGGTAAGGCGACACCCGTGGGAATACCGTGCGTGAGGCCACAAAGTGATATGACGTGTTACAGGCTAGATCGGTTTGACTTAGAATTGGGGTCCTGACAGGGCCCCACGCCCAGAACGTTTTTATATAAAATAGTTAAATAGAATAATAATTAAAAAATTAAAAATAATAATAAATGAATAAATAAATAATAAAGATAATTAATTAACTTAATTAATCCTGTTAATATTAACTAATTAAGATTAATTAACCTAATAACTAATTAACCTAATTAACTACTGTTAATTAGCTAACAGCCCCTAACACGTGGGACCCACCTGTCAGGTTGACCAGGTCAACGGTCAACGTTGACTGCTGACGTCATGCTGTCGTCATGCTGATGCATTAATTAAATTTCGAATTAAATTAATTTATTAAATTCTAAAAATGATTTAAATCTTTAAAATTTAATATAAAATAAACCGTAGCTCGGGTGGAAAAACTTTGTATATCAAAGTTGCTCAGAACGACGAGACGAATCCGGATACGCTGCCCGTTCATCCGCCACACATCCCTAACGTATCGAACTCGCAACTTTCCCCCTCCGTTTCATCTGTCCAAAATTGCGAAACATCGGGAATACTTTCCCGGATGTTTCCCCCCTTCGTCGGTATCACCTACTACTGCATTAGGGCACACCTAGCACCGGGTATTGTCATGTTACGCTTTGTGTTGCTTTGATTGCTCTGTTATTTATTGTGTTCCCCCTCCGTACTTCTTTCCGGTAGACCCCGAGACTACCGGCGACCCCCAGTTCGACTACGGAGTTGACGACCCCTCCTACTTGCCAGAGCAACCAGGCAACCCCCCCCCCCTTGATCACCAGATATCGGCTATTCTTCTCTCTACTGCTTGTATTAGAGTAGTGTAGCATGTTACTTCTTTCGTTAATCCTATTCTGCTGCATAGTCTGTCATTGTTGCTACAGTTGTTACCCTTACCTGCGATCCTACTGCTTAGTATAGGATGCTAGTGTTCCATCAGTGGCCCTACACTCTTGTCCTTCTGCCATGCTATACTACTGGGCCGTGATCACTTCGGGAGGTGATCACGGGTATATACTATATACTTTATATACATGACACATGTGGTGACTAAAGTCAGGTCGGCTCATTGAGTACCCGCAAGTGATTCTGATGAGGGGGCTGAAAGGACAGGTGGCTCCATCCCGGTAGAGGTGGGCCTGGGTTCCTGACGGCCCCCGACTGTTACTTTGTGGCGGAGCGACAGGGCAGGTTGAGACCACCTAGGAGAGAGGTGGGCCTGGCCCTGGTCGGCGTTCGCGGATACTTAACACGCTTAACGAGATCTTGGTATTTGATCTGAGTCTGGCCATTTGATCTATACGCACTAACCAACTACGCGGGAAGAGTTATGGGCACTCGACGTCGTGGTATCAGCCGAAGCGTTCGTGACGTTAGCGACCGGGTGGCGCGCGCCGGAATGGACTGGAACGCCACTAGGCTAGATCTGCTTCCGGCCGCGTTCGCAACATGCAGGTGTGCAATGGGCGATGGGCCCAGACCCCTGCGCCATAGGATTTAGACCGGCGTGCTGACCTCTCTGTTGTGCCTAGGTGGGGCTGCGACGTGTTGATCTTACGAGGCCGTGCATGACCCAGAAAAGTGTGTCCGGCCAAATGGGATCGAGCGTGTTGGGTTATGTGGTGCACCCCTACAGGGAAGTTTATCTATTCGAATAGTCGTGTCCCTCGGTAAAAGGACGACCCGGAGTTGTACCTTGACCTTATGTCAACTAGAACCGGATGCTTAATAAAATACACCCTTCCAAGTGCCAGATATAACCCGGTGATCGCTCTCTAACAGGGCGACGAGGAGGGGATCACCGGGTAGGATTATGCTATGCGATGCTACTTGGAGGACTTCAATCTACTCTCTTCTACATGCTGCAAGATGGAGGCTGCCAGAAGCGTAGTCTTCGACAGGATTAGCTATCCCCCTCTTATTCTGGCATTCTGCAGTTCAGCCCACTGATATGCCCCTTTACACATATACCCATGCATATGTAGTGTAGCTCCTTGCTTGCGAGTACTTTGGATGAGTACTCACGGTTGCTTCTCTCCCTCTTTTCCCCCTTTCCTTTCTACCTGGTTGTCGCAACCATATGCTGGAGTCCAGGAGCCAGACGCCACCATCGACGACAACTCCTACGACACTGGAGGTGCCTACTACTACGTGCAGCCCGCTGACGACGACCAGGAGTAGTTAGGAGGATCCCAGGCAGGAGGCATGCGCCTCGTTCGATCTGTATCCCAGTTTGTGCTAGCCTTCTTAAGGCAAACTTGTTTAACTTATGTCTGTACTCAGATATTGTTGCTTCCGCTGACTCGTCTATGATCGAGCACTTGTATTCGAGCCCTCGAGGCCCCTGGCTTGTATTATGATGCTTGTATGACTTATTTATGTTGTAGAGTTGTGTTGTGATATCTTCCTGTGAGTCCCTGATCTTGATCGTACACATTTGCGTGTATGATTAGTGTACGGTCAAATCGGGGGCGTCACAGCTTGAAGCTGCGGCTGCTTCTTTTTTAGGCTCCTTGCAGTGGCTATTAGCCGGCGCTTAAAGCGCTCCTGCTCGAGAGGTTCCTCAGGCACGATAAAATCCTAGTTGCCGAGGCTCAACACATCTTCGGAGAGTGGAAGATAATTACTGTCCTCCGAGTCGTCGTGTATGGCCTATTAATCAAGGCTAACTTGCCCGTTTTCCCGTTCCTCCTATTCGGAAGTTATCTCCACGGGGCCTTCATTATCTTCGACATCGTTAGGAGTATTGTTTTCTCCTGTGCCAGTATTGTTGTCTTTTCCATGACATGACTTAGAGCGGCGCCGCTGACGCCGGTGTTTTGGCTGTATCACAGGAGGTTTGTCCTCAACTGGATTTTTGTTGTCATCGTTGTTAGTTCTTTTAGGTGTATCCACCATGTACACGTCGTAAGAAGAGGTGGCCGTCCAGCGTCCGATAAACAGCGGGTTTTGGCCCTGCTCCTCATCGGCATCGTCGTCCATACCGTCGACGTCTTCGGAGCCGTAATCGAGCATGTCGGTTAAATCTTCGACAGTGGCTATGAAGTGGGCGGTGGGTGGGAAGCGAAGTTCTCCATCATCAGCCTCCAGTTCAAACCGGATATAACTAGGTTGCGAGCCCCCCGCTAAGTATAGTGCTTTTAATGAGTTTAACACGTCGCCCAAAGGTGAGTGCCGAAAAATGTCCGCGGAGCTGAATTCGACGATCGAAGACTGATTGAGCTCGACGCACGTGGACGCACATGGTTCGGAACCTATAACCGAAAACGAGTCCGAGGCTCCGGTGACACAGCTTCGACTCGAGGTTGGGTCTGTGTGCGGCTCTGACGCCGCTGGGACTACGGCATCCGTGGCGGGGTTGAGCTTCCCATCTTCCGATGGCGCGATCTGCTCCGGATCTAAGGCCAGAGCAGTTACAGGTGCTATCTCCTTGGTATGGTCTGATGACAGATTTAAGTCATGTTCATCGTGGTGACAGGGAGCAGCTGCTGTGGTCTCGAATCCGTCGAAGATCAAGTCTCCGCGGATATCCGCGACGTAGTTCAAGCTCCCGAATCTGACCTAACGGCCAGGGGCGTAGCTATCGATCTGCTCCAGATGGCCAAGCGAGTTGGGCCGCAGTGCGAAGCCGCCGAACACAAAGATCTGTCCGGGGAGGAAGACTTCTCCTTGGACAGCATTGTTGTAGATGATTGAAGGGGCCATCAAACCTTTTGAGGATAGTACATTGGAACTCTCAATGAAAGCACCTATGTCGGTGTCAAAACCGGCGGATCTCGGGTAGGGGGTCCCGAACTGTGCGTCTAAGGTCGATGGTAACAGGAGACGGGGGACACAATGTTTACCCATGTTCGGGCTCTCTCTATGGAGGTAATACCCTACCTCCTGCTTGATTGATCTTGATGAATATGAGTACTACAAGAGTTGATCTACCACGAGATCGTAATGGCTAAAACCCTAGAAGTCTAGCCTGTATGACTACGATTATATTTTTTCGCCTCTACAGACCTAGCCCTCCGGTTTATATAGACACCAGAGGGGACTAGGGATACATAAAGTCGGTTACATAGAAAGTAATCTTCATATTTGGTCGCCAAGCTTGCCTTCCACGCCAAGGAGAGTCCCATCCGGACACGGGTAGAGTCTTCGGTCTTTGTATCTTCACATCCCATCAGTCCGGCCCATGGCTATCAGGCCGGACGCCCGAGGACCCCTTAGTCCAGGACTCCCTCAACGGCTATGACCAGTCGCCTCTCTGTCGTGCCCGCTTCGAGGGCAGTAGCGGGTCGTCTCATCGCCGCATCCCAGTGAAGCGCGAGGAGGGGTCTGGCTGAGCCCAGGGGAGCGCCAAGGACCCACCCTTGGAACTGCTGCGGGGGCGCGCGCTGCTTTTGTTTTGTTCTTTCCTTTCTTTCTGCATTTAAAAAGGAAACAAGTATGGGGCCCTGCAGGGGCGTGCAATCAAACCGTGATTTCTAAGGCGCTATGTTATGTTTATCGTTCCTGTGTCGTGTTGCACATCAGTGTTTTATGTAGGTATGTAGAGATAACCTAGCTTGATGAGTCTAAAGTAGTTTCCGCCTCGTGAGGCGCGCATCTCCCAGTACTTAGTGAGACCTCCTTGCCGTTGCCTTGGGATGCGTCGAGGAAGTGCAAAAATTTGTTAAATATTCTTCTGAGCCCAGGTCGCGGGTGTAGCCGGCCATGACCCAGAGCTTCGTATCATGGTACCCGAGGGGCACAAATTAGGGGAGGAGCACCAGCTTGCGAGCTCGAGCGAGGGTGCCTCGTGAAGAACAGGAAAAACGCTCACGAGTGCACCTGTGCAGCCCCCCTCACGAGGCATGTGAGGGAGAGTACGGGACAAAACAAAGAACCGAGGGAAGAATAGAGGAAAAGGTGATCGAACCAAGACGACAAGAAACACCAGAATGCGAACTTCCATTAAAAAGGGGCAAGCCAACTACGGAAAGCAAATGAAAAGCCGTGTTCGGCACCTAGTCTAGTCTTCTCACCAGCGCGGAGCTAAGTGCTGCCACTAGGACGTGGGAGGGAGCCCCGGAGGCCCGAGGGCGGCACTCCTGAGACTCCGGGGCGTGTACAGCCCCACTCATTATTACGTGAGAGTGTCACGAGCGGAGACCTTCACAGGCATGGGGCCTTGCTTCATAGGCGCTGGGCCTTGCCTCATGGGTAGAACTTCCGGAGGTGCTGGATATTCCAAGCGTTATGGATGGGAACCCCGTCCTGCGTCTCCAGGTGCACGGCGGCAGGCCTGGAGACGTCGGCGACCCTAAATGGGCCCTCCCACATGGGAAAAAGCTTATCCAGCCATTCCCTGGAGAGCACCCGCCTTAGGACGAGGTCACCCACCTCGAGCGTCCTGGAGCGGACGCTGTGGCAGTGATCCCGCCGCAGGGCCTGCTGGTATCTTGCCGCTGGAAGCATGGCTTCGTGGCGGCATTCCTCCCCCAGCACAAGGTCCATCCCCCGCATGGCGTCCTACTGCGTCTCATCAAACGCCAGGACCCGCATGGAGCAATGCTTGACCTCGTGAGGGAGAACCGCTTCTGCTCCATAGACGAGGAAGAACGGGGTCTCGCCTGTTGGCTTGGTGGCGGTGGTGCGGATGGACCACAACACAGACTAGAGCTCGTCGTGCCAGCCCCTGCCGCAGGCCTCACGCTTCTTATTGAAGGTCCTGGTCTTGAGGTCTCTCAGGACCTCCGCGTTGGCACGTTCAGCTTGACCATTGCTCCTGGGGTGTGCCACCGAAGCGTAGCAGATGTGTGTTCCAAGGTTAGCACAATATGTCTTGAAGAGATTGCTAGTGAACTGCGAGCCATTGTCGGTGATGATGCGATTAGGGACCCCGAACCGGCTCACGAGACCCTTGATGAACTTGATCGCAGATCTGGCTGGGATGGTGCGGACAGTTTCTACCTCCGCCCATTTGGTGAACTTGTCAGTGGCGACGTAGAGGTAGCGGTAGCCCCCAAGCGCTCGAGGGAACGGGCCTAGGATATCCAGCCCCCAAACTGTGAATGACCACGAGAGCGGGATGGTCTGGAGGCCCTGAGCTGGCTGATGGATCTGCTTGGCGTGGAATTGGCAAGCCTCGCAGGACTTCACCAGCTCGGTCGTGTCATTGAGCGCCGTAGGCCAGTAGAACCCGCTGCAGAATGCCTTGCCGACGAGGGTTTGTGATGACGAGTGGTGCCTGCAGTCTCTGCCGTGTATGTTAGCTAGCAACTTGTTCCCCTGTTCCCTGGAGATGCATCACAAGGAAATGTCATTTGGCCGCTTCCTGTATAACTGACCGTCCTGGATGCAGTATGCCATAGCCTGTTGGGCCACGCGCTATGCGTCCTCTTCTTTCTCTGGCAGCGTCCCTTGCGTCAGGTATTCCTTGAACTCCTTGGTCCAGCACCCCTCTTGAGGCTCGAGCGCCAGGAGTAAGCGCGCTCCCGAGGTCGGGCCGTAGGCTGGGGCTCCCGAGGCAGGTGGTAGGGGGAGTTCCTCCCGAGGCGGCACCAGCCCCAAAAGCGGAGGTGCTGTTGACGGCTTGAAGAGCCGCTCCTCAAAGATGCCAGGCTCTTGGGGTTGCCGCTTGGATGCCCTATTAGCGATGCCGTCGGCCTCCTTGTTGGTGCCACAGGGCACGTGCTGCAACTCTAGACCCAGGAAATGCTTTTCCATTTTGCGTACCTCCGCGAGGTATGCCTCCATGTGCTCGTCCCTCGGCTCGTATACCTTGTTGGAGAAGTTGACGAGGAGCGGCGAGTCGCCCCTGATGGTGAGGCGCTTCACCCCCAGGGCCACCGCTGCCTTAAGGCCAGCGATGAGGCCTTCGAACTACGTGATGTTGTTGGAGACCTTCTCGCCTTGCTGGAAGCAGAGCTGCATGGCGTAGTAGAGCATGTCCTGAGTGGGCGAGATGAGCACTCCTCCAGCTCCCGCGCCCTGGCGTGCGAACGCGCCATCGAAATACATGAGCCAGCCATCTGGTGCTTCACTTCCTGGTGAGAGGGATCGGTCTTCGGCTGCTTCAAACCTTGTGGCATCAGTCCATTCTGCCACGAAGTCGGCTAGCGCGGCTCCCTTGATGACCCTGGTTGTGGTGAACTCCAGCTGGAATGCTCGCAACTTGATGTTTGATTCGGCGACTCTTCCACCAGCGTTGGGGCTCCTGAGTACCCTCTCCAGTGGGTAGGCCAAGACGACCTTGATTGGGTGACCATGGAAGTAGTGCCGCAGTTTGCGCGAGGCCACCAAGAGCACGAGCAAGAGCTTCTGAGGCATGGGGTACCGTGCCCTTGCATCCCATAGTACCGTGCTGACGAAGTACACTGGGTGCTCGACGAGGGCGGGAGCGTCGACGGAGCCTACGCCTTCCAGGAGTTGGGGCGTCTCCTAAGGTGATGGGACCCCAAGAGCCTGGACACCAACTGGGCCTCCGCTGGCTCGCAAACTCCGCCTCGCTGGGCCTCGTCACTCGTTGGCGTCACTGCAGCCCTTGTGGCGCCCTCTAGGTCCAGTATCGCCCCAGCTGGGGGCGGGCGCGGCGCGGCAGACCGTTGACCTGGCGTTCTTCTTGAACCGCCACTAGAGCTGCGCTAGCGGAGTAGGGAGTGGCGGCACGGTAAAGCACCAGGGGCTCGATAGGGCGAGGCGCCACCATAACCGGAGGGCTCGTCAGGTATCTCTTGAGGTCTTGAAACGCTTAGGCAGCCTCCGGGGTCCACTTGAAGAATGGCAAGGCGCTTTCTCCCAGCTTGGAGATGAAGCAACCCAGCGAGGTCATGCAGCCTGCAAGCTTTTGCCTTTCCTTGAGAGTTTGTGGCGGGCTCATGTCTTCTATCGCCTTGACCTTCTTCGGGTTAGCCTCGATCCCCCTATGGGACACAAGGAAGCCCAGCAGCTTGCCAGAGGGGACACCGAACATGCACTTCTCTGGGTTGAGCCGCAGGGCTACCTGGCGCAGGCTTGCGAAGGTCTCCTCCAGGTCTTGGATCAAAGTTCTTGCCTCCCGAGACTTTACCACAATGTCGTCGACGTAGGCTTCAGCGTTCCTCCCGAGCTGCCGACCCAGGACGCTGTGCATCAGCCGTTGGAAGGTCGCGCTTGCGTTGCACAGCCCAAATGGCATGCAAGTGTAGCAGTACACCCCACACGAGGTCAGGAAGGCCATCTTCTCCACATCCTCCACTGCAATCTTGATCTGGTGATAGCCTGAAAACGCGTCCAGGAAGCACAACAGGTTGCATTCGGCGGTGGAGTCGACAATCTGGTCGACGCGCGGGAGCGGGAACGGGTCTTGGGGACAGGCCTTGTTAAGTTTGGTGAAGTCAACACACATGCGCTCCTTCCCGCCTTTCTTTGGTACGACGCCGGGGTTCGCCAGCCACTCCGGGTACCGAACCTCATGAATGACACCTGCTGCCTCCAGCTTGCGGGTTTCCTGGACGATGAAGGACTGCTTCTGTGTGGACTGCCGCCGTGCCTTCTGTTTCACAGGGCGCACATTGGGACACAGCCTCAAGTGATGCTCGATCACTCCTCTTGGGACCCCTACTAGCTGCTTGGGTTCCTAGGCAAATACATCCTTGTTCGCGCACAGGAACCTCACCAATGCCTCCTCTTGATCCGGGTCGAGGTTGGCGCCTATGGTGAAGGTGGCTCCCGAGGACCCATCTTCCTCGACCGGCACCTGCTTGGTTTCGGCCCGATCTTGAGTGAACAACTGCTTCTTCTTTGCTGGCGCGGCCTCCTTAACCCCAGGGGTGGCCTCGTTGGCCGGCCACGCTGCCGCGGCGGTTTTGAGGGCAAACTTGAGCACTGCCAGAGCCTCCTTGGTGTCTCCAACTATGTCGGTGGGAACGACACCTATGGGGTCACTGGGATCCCTTCTACGGTCGGCGGGCGCGAGGTTGTGCAAAGAGCAGGTCTGACAGGAAGCACACGGGTCATTTACCCAGGTTCAGGCCGCGGAGATGCATAATACCCTAGTCCTGCTTTGGTGGATGTATTGGGTGTTCTTGCGTTCTTGAGCTAGATACGTGGTGCAACTTGCCCAAAAGAGCTGAATCCCTCTCCTGGTCGCCTCGGGCCTCCTTTTATAGGCAAAAGGGGTCGCCATAGTGGCACACAGGAGGTGGGAAGGTCTACAGTGCGCGAGCTTATCGCACGGCATCACGGGACAAAACGCATTAAATGCGCTACTTAGGTGTCAATTAGCTTTATCGGCGACGGGAAGGAGGCCCGTCCCGTCCGTCGCCGCTCCGCCTCGATTCGACAGGCGCCCGGGCCAATGATGCATGCGGTGCCATGTAGCCAGGCACGCAGCTGAGGTGGCGCGGTGGCAGGGCCTTCATGAAGATCTGCATGCCTCCACGCAGTTGCTTGTTGAGTTGGCTGGAAGTCGCATGTTGCCACGCAGGTGCCTGCGCAGCTGGTTGGGCTGGCAGCTACATGCGAACGGCAGCAGAGTCTTGGTTGATGCAGAACTGGCAGTGGCCCCGCTGATGCCTTCGGCAAGGGTCTTGCCAGGGGCCCGGCAAGCGTCTTGCCATGGCGTTGCAGTCGTCCCTGGCAAGGTGCTTGCCGGGGGTCTTGTGGATTTCCTCGGCTAGGATCCCGCCGAGGGTCGCCGTCTTCTGGTTCCCATTTGATCCCATATGTTTATGATCTTGACGATGATCTGCATGCCACCACGGAGGTGCCTCCCGAACCTTGGTTCCAATGTAGTTGTTGGCGGTGTTTGGAACTCCTGGGCTCAAGGGTGGCTCGCTCTGTTGGTGTTGGGCAAGCTTCCCCGGCAAGGCTCTTGCCGGGGCCGCGGAGGTCGCCCCGGCAAGGGTCTTGCCGGGGGAGTCCACCTCGCCCCTCTGCTCTTTGTCTCTCTGGTCTTGGCGTTGCCTTGGTTTGGCTTGTGCTTTGGCTCCTCTCCGGCTTCCCTCCTCTGCCCTGCTAAGTGTGGCCGCGGCGCGTGGCTCTGACTGCCCGTGCACAAGTAAAGGGGTCAAAAGGAGAGCCCCTACTTTTATACACCAACAGTAGCCCCCGAGTCTGGGCCACACATAAGCGCGACGCGTTGTTGGGCCAGGCCCAGAACAGTGCGCGGGCAGGTGGGGCTGATTTTTAGCGTAGTAATTGTTTCGTCCGCTGCGCTTGCCCACGACCCGCGTTGAATGCGCAACCTGGAGTATCGTGTGTGACGTGGGGGTCATGCATGGGTCGGTTCCCGCACGCATTCGTCACATCGCAGTAAAGAGGTGGCTCGCGCCTTCCCCATAAGAAAAAGAGGGAGGCGCAAAGGCGCGGCTCATTTACTGAGTGGACTCGGGTCGCGGTCTTCAAGGCGCCCACGCCCCACGATCACAGGGCGGGGAACGGTCGCCTCACCCGTCCCCTCGATCCTGCTCGCACGCCATGCATCCCCCATGCAGGTGACAGGCGGTGGAGGCGGGAAACCGGGCCGTCGCTGATTGGGACAGTGGGTCGGTCCTGATTACCTGCGCTTCCGATGGCTGGATTGGTTGAGCGGGGCGGCCGAGCCTTGACCCCGCCCCTTTATAAGGAGGGGGAGGGGGATGTCACCCCACGTTCTCCCAGCATCCATCTTCTTCCACTTCCTCTCCTTCCTTCCACCCATCATGGCGAGAGGGGGCGCAGGCCCTTCAACTGTGGGGGCGAGGGTCACTGCTCGACAGCGCGTTCTGCCTTCCCGCGAGCTCGCGGCGGCGGAGCCGGCCATGAGAGGTAGGGGGAGGGGGCGAGGCCGAGGTGGCCGCCGCGGTCGGGGGAGAGGGGGACGAGGCGGCGCGATGGCCGTGCCTCCACCAGCGATGCCGCCCGTGATGGAGGGCCATGTTGGGGACCAGCCCGCGAGTTATTCATCAGGCTGCACCGGCCACCGCGGCGTCATCTTCGCCGCCCCACCCCATTTGCTCGGGAGATGGAGCTCGATCTGCCCCAGACCCTCAGGCTGCACATGAGGGGCTGCGGGAATGGCGGCACACGGGTCGACGTCGACTTCCCCGCTCCTCATGTTATGTACATCCGTCGTGGATGGAAGACATTTGCTCGCATCCATAGCCAGACGGCAGGGCTCGTCCTCTACTTAATGTTAATGGAGGGCGGCCTGCTCTCCGTCAAGGTCTTCGGAGATCTTGGAACTTGCCTAAAGTGCTGCGTGGAGAGCTCCTCCAACGATGAAGATTTCTCCTCAAGCGGGAGTGACGAGGAGGACAGCGACAGCGGTGACGAGGGAGCCGAGCGGCGGGACGCCGACTCCGACTCCGACTGACCGCGTCGCCCTTCCCTCAGCCACGCACCTTGCCGAGGGCCTTCCTCGTCAAGCTCTCCATCGGGGCGCTCCCCGTCGTCTCCTTGGGCGGCTGGCGTAGGAGGGCCGGAGAAGGCAAAGAAGGCGGATGGCGGTCGTCAAGTCGGAGTACGCGGGCATCGACGCCTTCGTCGCGTATTGCCGTCCCGCTGCCTCGTCTTCCAGCTCCTTTCCTGGCACCAAGAAGTTCTCTTGGTGCCTCCTGCTCCTGGTACCTTGCCTAGGCGCTCTTTTTGCCCTCCTGCTGTCTTGTTCCACCTTCTGAGGAGAGGGACAAGAAAGGGATTACGGGCACCTTATCTCTTTTTAGTTTGTAAGCCTACGGGCACTTGTTAATAAGACTTGTAATCCCCTTGTTCATGTTTTTAATTCCGTATGAACTGTACCTGTATGGGATGTTTTTAATGAAAAATGGTGCTTGCTGGGTTCTTTGTGCGTGAGGGAGGCCCATGCCAAGGAACGAATCCTTGTTATTCTTAAGATAAACATTGTCGCCCGGCAACAGGCCTTGCCGTCCCCTCACTTCAGTCGACCATTCTCACGCTTTTGGTGGAGGCCGGGGCGAAGTAGAGTTAGGCTCCTCGTTTATTTCCTTGCCACTGCGTCTACGACCTGGTTCTATCCTAGGGACTTGGGTACAAGAAGAAGCGGGATCACGGAGGTCTCGGAGCAAAACGAGGTTTCATTTGTCCTAGTTCCATATGGAAATGCACAACAGCGGATGAAGGACTTATCTAAATCCGCAGCCCCCAGCAACTTTGGCTTGCCGTGGTTAGATCCTTGTGTCTTCAGCCCCCGGCCATCCTGGCTTACCGGGGCCGGAGCGCCAGTTCATCCTCTTTCTCCCAAGCGGCTCAGCGGAAGTGTCCACGTGCCGTGCGAACCAAATAGGACAGAAATACGCATACTCGACCTCTAGGCTAGGGGTTAGCCACCGCTAAGCACTATTAACCCTAACCGAGGGAGAGACTTAACCTAGCATGCATGCTAAATCTTAGGGCGCCAGCGCTTCGTTTATTTATGCTCAGGGTCTGCACCTGTCTTTGTATAGAGGGTTGCATGCCTTGCCGGCAAAGCTTGTACAAAAGGTGGCTTGCCGGGAGGCCCGGCAACTGTGCCTTATGGGTAAAACTTGCGAAGATGTTCGATGTTCCAGGAGTTGCTCACTGGGACAGCATCTTCGGTCTCTAGGCGGACTGCACCGGGCCAGGTGACTCGTATTAACCGATAAGGGCCTTCCCACTTCGGCGTCAACTTGTTAGAATTCTTGGCTGACTGAACGTGCTGAAGAACAAGGTCACCTTCCTCAAAGCTTCGGGCATGAACCTTGCGGCTATGGTAGTGGCGCAAGGCTTGCTGGTAGCGTGTTGCTCTCACAGCCGCCCGAAGACGATCTTCCTCAAGGAGAGTTGCGTCATCTTGCCACAATTGCTCTTGCTCAAACTCGTCATAAGCGAGCACTCGAGGTGACCCATATGTGAGTTCCGTGGGGAGAACTGCTTTCTGCCCCGTATACCAGGGCAAAGGGTGTCTGGCCGGTGGCTCGATTTGGCGTCGTTTTGATCAACCAAAGCAACGTCGGCAACTCATCAATCCAGCGCCTTCCACTCTTGTGCAGCGTGTCAAAATTCTTTGTCCTCAGGCCTCGCAATACTTCAGCATTTGCCCTCTCCACCTGGCCGTTGCCCCGTGGATGTGCCACGTAAGTGAAACAAACCGTGCTGCTGAGGTCTTGGATGTCTTGCATAAAGGTGTGGCCTGTGAACTGCATGCCATTGTCGGTGATGACTGTGTTTGGCACACCAAAACGGCAGGCTAGCGCCTTGAAGAACTTGACGGCTGACTGTGTAGTAACCTTCCTCACTGCCTCCACCTCCGGCCACTTTGTGAACTTGTCGATTGCAACATACAAGTACTCAAAGCCCCCGACAGCGCGAGGGAAAGGGCCTAGTATGTGGAGACCCCAGACCGAAAATGGCCAGGAGAGAGGGATTGTTTGAAGGGCTTGAGCTGGTTGATGAAGCTTCTTCAAATGGAACTGACACGCTTCACACTTGGTTACCAGTGCCGTTGCATCCTGGAGGGCAGTGGGCCAGAAGAAACTGCCGAAACGTCTTGCCGGCAAGGGCCATCGACCCTATGTGGGAGCCACATATGCCTCCGTGTATCTCTGCCAACAGCTCCAGCCCTTCCTCCTGGGGGATGCACTACAATTTCACATCGTTCGGTCTCTTCCTATACAGGACGTCATCGACGAACTGATACATGGCAGACCGACGGGCTACATTCTCCACTTCTTCCTACTCCTCAGGAAGCTCCCCTGTTTGGAGGAATTAGACTGTATGCCGTGCCCATGCCGGAGCCTGGGGCTCGACAGCAAGGACTAAAGGCATTTCTTCTGCCATGGCAGCGCTCGTCTCCACGGTCAGGGCTTGACGGCCTGCCGGAGTCAGTCGCTCCTCGGCAGGCTTAGAATCCGCAGCAACACCCTTGCCGGCGGCCCCCGGGGGCTTAGCGGGAAAGTAATTGCCGGGGCCTGATTTCCTCCGTTTGTTCTGCTCCGTCGATGGTTCGATGGATGGTTGAGTTAACCGAAGCAAAAAGGGACCTGGTTCCACAGGTAGCTTGAATGCAGTGCACTTTGACAGGTAATTGGCGATGTCATTCTCCGCTCAGGGAACGTGCTCCGCTTGTATACCGTCAAAGCGCTCCTCCAGCTTCGTCACCTCATCTACGTAGGCCTCCATCAACGGGCTCTGATAGTCTTTGTTGACTTGTCTGACCACAAGCTGCGAATCACCTCTGACGATGAGCTTCTTGACCCCGAGGTCTGCCGCGATCCTAAGACCGGCAAGCAACCCCTCGTACTCAGCAGTGTTGTTGGTGGACATCTCCCTGGGAAAGTGCATCTGGATTACATACTTGAGGTGCTCTCCGGTGGGTGGGATGAGCAGCACACCAGCGCCGGCGCCTTGCTGCGAGAAAGCCCCGTCAAAGTACATGATCCAGTTGTGACTAGCTTCCTTGCTGGGGACAGTGGTCTCCTGGATTTCCTCGTCAGGTGTTGAGATCCATTCTACAATGAACTCCGCCAAGACTCTGCTCTGGATTGTCGAAGTACTTTCAAACTCCAGACCAAAGGTTGAAAGTTCCAAGGCCCACTCCACAATCCTTCCGATCGTGTCTGGGTTGTGCAGTATCCGTTGTAACGGGAGGTGGGTGACGATGGTGATTTCCATTGCTTGGAAGTAGTGACGCAGCTTCCTCGAGGCCATAAGGAGGCCGAAGAGCAATTTCTGCATGCCAGAGTACCTTGACCTAGCCCCCTGCAGGAGGGAGCTGACAAAGTAAACCGGGTGCTGCATCATCTTCTTCTTCTGCACCGCCTTTTTTGTTTGCATGGGCCCTATCCTGATGGCGTCAGACTCTGCTGGGGGCGTTGCCTTGCCAGCATCGGGCCCTGCCGGGGGAATCTCTGGCTTGCCATCCGTCAGTCCCGCCGTCGCCACTGCCTCTTCATCGACCTCCCTCTGCGCCACTAGAGCGGCACTGACCACTTGATTCGTCGCCGCCAGATACAGCAGCAACGGCTCTTGTGGTTTAGGCGCAACTAGTATTGGTGTAGAGGAAAGGTATTTCTTCAGATCCTACAATGCTGCCTCAACCTCTGGGGTCCACTCCATTGGGCCCACCTTCTTCAAGATTTTGAAAACGGGAAGGGCACGCTCAGCGGACTTGGAGATGAATCTGCTCATGGCGCCAACGCAGCCAGTGAGCCGACGCACGTCCATGATCCGCTTGGGTGCCTCAGTCTGCTCAATAGCCTTGATCTTGTCCTGGTTTGCCTTGATCCCACACTGCGACACAAAGAACCCGAGAAGTTTGCCGGATGGAACACCGAAGACACACTTCTCAGGGTTCAACTTGAGGTTGATCTTGAGTAGGTTGCCAAACGTCTCTTATAAGTCTTGTACAAGGGTTTCCTTGTCCTTGGTTTTGACCACTATGTCATCCATATAGGCTTCCATATTTGTATGTAGCTGGGGCTCAAAACCAATTTGGACCGCCCTTGCGAATGTCGAGCCAGCACTCTTCAACCCGAAAGGCATCCGTAAAAAGCAATACATACCACATGGGGTGATGAATGTTGTCTTCTCTTTGTCTTCCTTTGTCATGAAGATCTGGTGGTAGCCCGAGTAGGTGTCGAGGAATGATAACAGATCGCACCCGGCCGTGGAGTCAACAATCTGGTCAATGCGCGGCAACGGGAAGGGGTCCTTAGGACAAGCCTTATTGATATCTGTGTAATCAATACACAGCCTCCACTTCCCGTTCGCCTTGCGCACCACCACCGGATTGGCCAGCCACGTCAGATGGAGCACTCCTCTCACCAAGCCCGCCGCTCCCAACTTCCTGATCTCCCCTATGATGAATTCCTGCCATTCCAAAGCTTGCTTCCCGACCTTCTGCTTGATGGGTCGCGCATGGGGACAGACAACAAGATGGTGCTCAATCACTTCCCTGGGAACGCCGGGGATGTCAGATGCCTACCATGCAAACACATCAACATCTACCCGCAGGAAAGTGACGAGCGCGCTTTCCTATTCGCTGTCCAGGGTGGAGCTTACGGTGAAAGCCCCTCCCGTGCCATCCTCCTTGACGGACACCCTCTTGGTCTCTGGTGGTGCAGCTCTGGATTTCTTGCTCTTGCCGGTGGAGCTCTCTGGCACGTCCTCGACGGTAGCACAACACTCCGAAGAGGTGCGCTTGCCGGAGTGGGTGCGAGAGGTCTTGCCGGTCTTCTTCTTCCCTCCCGTGGCTTCAGCGGTAGGAGCAAGTGCCTTGGCGGCAGCTGCTGCAACTGCTTCCAGGTAGAGTAGGATGGTGCAGATCAGCGCATCCTTCTTGTCGCAGGGGACGGTGATGATGGTCATCGGCCCAGGCATCTTCAGCGTGTTGTAGGCGTAATGCGATGCCGCCATGAACTTGGCCAGTGCCGGGCGGCCGAGTATCCCATTGTAGGGAAAGGGGATCTCATCTACATCAAAGACAATCCTCTCCGTCCTGTAGTTCAACTCGCCTCCAAACGTCACAGGCAATGTGACCTTCCCCTTCGGCTGGCTCCTTCCCGGATTGACCCCTTGAAATGTGCCCGTCTCCTCGAGGTCTCCGTCGAGAATTTGCAGCCTCTTGATCACAACAGGCGAGATTAAGTTCAGCCCGGCTCCGCCGTCAACCATCATCTTGTTCACCTTGAGGTTGCGTATCGTTGGTGAGACCAACAACAGCAAACACCCGACCGCAGTTGTGCGGTCAGGGTGGTCCTCGGCGTCAAAGATGATGGGCGTGCTGGACCACTTCAGCGGCTTCTGAGCGTCGAACGATGGCTCCGCTGCTATGATCTCACGCGCCCACAGCTTGAGCTGGCGGTGAGAAGTGTGCAGCGAGGCGCCGCCATCGATGCACATGGCCTCCGTAGCCTCCTGAAACTCTTGCTCGCCGGACTCGTCGTCCTCATCATGATCATCGTCTTCCTGCTTCTTGTCACGGCCCGAGCGGGCCTCTCTTGCTGGTTATCCTTGCCGCGGCGGCCTCCTTGGCCTCCACGCTTCTTGCCGGATCCTTCGGCACCGTCCTGACCCTTCTCCTTGTCCCGCCTCTCATACTCGGCCTTTTGCTTTTTGGCAAGCAGCTCGACCTGTCGGCAGTTCTGGAGGTCGTGGCCCTTGGTGCGGTGGATCTTGCAATACTGCTTGTCGGAGCCTCATGTCTTGTCGGCAGCTGCCAAGGCCCGGCAGGTGGCGCACCCAGCAATCTCCATGCTCGGGTCGTCTGCCTTGGCCTTTTTGGCTGCGCCGGTGTCATTGGATCCCTCGACGGCAAGCACGGTCTTGCCCTTGCGTTTCCTGTTGTGACACCGGCCCTTCCTCATCGGGGCGGCGGTGTCTTCATCAGTAGAGTCGGTTTCCACGCCGGCGTCCTCGCTGGGGTATTTCCTTCCCTCTTCAGCCCGGGCGCACCTATCGGCCAGAACATAAAGTTCGGCCACATCCTTAACCTTGTTCATCGCCAGCTCTTCACACATCTTGCGATTGCGCATGTTCTTATGGAACGCGCTAATCACGGCGGCGGGATGAACATCGGGGATGTTGTACTGCACCCGTCTGAACCTCTGTATGTACTTGCGCAGGGTTTCCCCTTCCTTCTGGGAATGATATGCAGATCACTAGCCTGGCCATGAGCTTGGTGGCCTCCAGTGAAGGCACCAACGAACTCATGGCACATATCTGACCAAGAAGAAATGGAATCCAAGACATGACATTGGGTTTCAGTGCCAACGGGAAGTAATTGGCAAGCACCTTGTCGTCGCGAGCTCCAGCAGCTTGCATCGCGATGGTGTAGATGCTGAGGAACTCTGACGGATGGGTCTTGCCGTTGTACTTCTCGCCGACGTCGGGCTTGAATGTGCGGTGGGACGGCCACTGGAACTGCCGCAGCTCACGGGTAAAGGCTGGGCAACCCACCTCGTAAGGTAGGCCGCCGGAGCCCCCCGGTACTGGGTGGTGCATAGCGGGCCCTGCCCGCTTATCCGACTGGTGGCGTGTATCGCGCCGGCGCTCGATGGTGGTTCAAGCGTCTTCATGGGATCGCTCCCAAAGAACTTGGCGCTGATCATGGTGGGTCCGTGGGTCGAACGGCGCTATGGAAACGTTATCACAAGCGTCATCACGACGGACCAACACCCGCGGTGGCTGGCATGGAGGAGGAGAGTGCACCATGTCCGCAGCACCTCCGGCCCCTCCCCGCTAGCGTGTGGTGGTTCGATGGAGCGCCGGCCTGAGGGCCCTGCCGGCCGTGGCTCGTCTTTGTTGGCGATGGCGACGAGGCTCCGAATGGTGGCTCTCCACTCGTTGAGCTTCTCCGCAGCAGGAGGGAAGTCGAGGAGCAGTTGCGCGCGCGCCAAAGCTTCTGCTGGCGTGGGTGGTGGTGAAAGCTGCGTGGACAGTGGCGCGCTTCGACTTCTAGCCACATTAGAAGGAGCTTTATCATGGCCCAGCGGCTGCGTGCCATTTTCGCCAGCACTTCGGTGGGCATGCTGGCCTTCTTCGTCCCGCAGATGATGCCCAGGGCTCTTCCCACGGCGGTGTCCATGGTCACCGGTGTGGTTACGCTGCTCGTCGCGCACACCCTGGGAAGAGCGCGCTGTGGGTGCTCAGGTGGGCGTCTTGCTGGTCGCCGCGCCGCCCGTGGGTGGCATGGCGACGCCCCCGGAGGGCCCCGCGCCGCATGCGGGGGCCCAGCTCTGTCTCTAGATTTTGCGGCGTGCGGCCCGTCGTCTCGCGCACGAACAATGCCGCTCGCCAGGCTCTGACTGCCAGAGCGATGTTGGTGCTCGCAGGCCATGCCTCGGCTCCTGTCCGCGACTGGCCCGCTGCTCGCCCACACCGGTACGGGCCGTCCGGCTCCTGACGAACCGACCGCCATGGCCGCCTTCTTCTTGGGAGCCATGGCGATGAAGAACCGCTAGGCTAACTACTAGACCATATTCTCAGAACTGCACCCCCTACCTGGCGCGCCAAACATGTCGGTGGGAACGACACCTATGGGGTCACTGGGATCCCTTGTACGGTCGGCGGGCGCGAGGTTGTGCAACGAGCAGGTCTGACAGGAAGCACACGGGTCGTTTACCCAGATTCGGGCCACGGAGATGCGTAATACCCTAGTCCTTCTTTGGTGGATGTATTGGGTGTTCTTGAGCTAGCTACGGGGTGCAACTTGCCCAAAAGAGCCGAATCCCTCTCCTGGTCGTCTCGGGCCTCCTTTTATTGGCAAAAGGGGTCGCCACAGTGGCACACAGGAGGTGGAAAGGTCTACAGTGCGCGAGCTTATCGCTCGGCATCACGGGACAAAACACATTAAATGCGCTACTTAGGTGTCCATTAGCTTTATCGGGCACGGGAACGAGGCCCGTCCCGTCGGTCGCCGCTCCGCCTTGCTTCGACACGTGCCCGGGCCAGCGATGCGTGTGGTTCCATGTAGGCAGGTAGGCAGCTGAGGTGGCGCGGTGGCAAGGCCTTCATGAAGATCTGCATGCTTCCACGCAGGTGCTTGCTGAGTTGGCCTGGAAGTCGCATATTGCCACGCAGGTGCCTGCCCAGCTGGTTGGGCTGGCAGCTGCATGCGAACGGCGGCGGAGTCTTGGTTGATGCGGACCTGGCAGAGGCCGCGCTGATGCCTTCGGCAAGGGTCTTGCCGGGGGCCCGGTGTCGGTGTCAAAACCGGTAGATCTCGGGTACAGGGTCCCGAACTGTGCGTCTAAGGCAGATGGTAACAGGAGGCGGGGGACACGATGTTTACCCAGGTTCGGGCCCTCTCTATGGAGGCAATACCCTACTTCCTGCTTGATTGGTCTTGATGATATGAGTATTACAAGAGTTGATCTACCAGGAGATCATAGAGGCTAAACCCTAGAAGCTAGCCTATGGTATGATTGTTGTTGTCCTACGAACTAAACCCTCCGGTTTATATAGACACCGGAGGGGGCTAGGGTTTCACAGAGTCGGTTACAAGGGAGGAGATCTACATATCCGTATCGCCAAGCATGCCTTCCACGCCAAGGAGAGTCCCATCCGGACACGGGACGAAGTCTTCAATCTTGTATCTTCATAGTCCTACAGTCCGGCTAAAGGATATAGTCCGGCTGTCCGAGGACCCCCTAATCGAGGACTCCCTCAGTAGCCCCCGAACCAGGCTTCAATGACGATGAGTCCGGCGCACAGAATGTCTTCGGCATTGCAAGGCGGTTTCTTCTCCAAACTCTGAGTACCTGTCGAGTAGTGTCCGGCTTCCCATAAATGTTGCACTCCTTGGCTATCTTCCACGTGTTGAGCGAATGCGAGAAGCCAGGTCATTTTTACATTTGCCACCCTAGCCATGCGAGTAAACCGTCTATTAAAGAGATGGGATCCTTAGATCCAGATCACACCATCCTCCCATAGCGAGTATCGATCGGAGCGCGCCTGGAAAAATACAGTCCAACATGGCCGGCCATCGCAGGTCCTCCTCTCGCTCCCGTAGCCCTAAGCCCGGCGATAGGAAGAAGTGTTGCGTCCCTCACAGCCAATTAGTAGAGTTACAGACCCAGGGATTTCTCCCTCCAGCATATATGGTCCCCGTTCGAGCCGCGCTCGCTACTTACAATGGCGGGGAGCAAGCGGAGAGCTTCCCCAACCCATCCAAGGGGGAGCAGGTATGCCTTGTCCCTTGCTTATTAAGGGGACTTGGATTTCCAATCCATCCGTTCCTCCGCGGGCTCCTGGAGCTTACGGCCCTCCAGTTGCATAACTTTACCCCCGCTTCCATATTACACATCGCTGGCTACGTCGCCCTTTGCGAGCTGTTTCTAGGCTGTGAAGCTCATTTCGAGCTATGGCAGAGGCTATTCTGCCTCGTGCCCCGTACACAGAAGGGGTCAATATATCAAGTGGGCGGAGCCGAAATATGGCGCATCGCCGGGACCGGATACCTGTCCGGTACCCCAAAGAAGACGTCCGAAGACTGGCCTTCGGAGTGGTTTTATATGGAGGACGTCCCCCTTCCAGATCCTATTCGGATGAGCCTTCCTGAGTTCGACAACACTCCTTTGCAGAAACGCCGCAGCTGGCGCCCTCAGAGCCCCCAGGAGGAAGATAACGGAGAAGTCCTTTACCTGATGGGCCGGATAGAGATGCTGGCCAAATCAGGATTGACAATAACCGAGGTTATGTCCATATGTATAATGCGGGGGGTGCAGCCACTTCAATATCGGGGACAACCCATGTGGCACTTCAATGGAGAAGACGATGCCACCCGCTGCGGTCGTAAAGGTCCGGACTCCGTCGCTGCCCTAGCGAAGATACTGTCCGATTTGTATAAAGGAGAAGAAGAGGAGTTCGTCCGTATTAAGCCACGGGATGGATTCTCCATGTACAACTCCCCAAGCTGGGTGAGCTACTACTTTCCAGTACAATCCTTTCCGCATTCTTTGTCATATGTATTTACCTTGCTATTTCATAGCAGGAACTGCGAAAAGCTGTGAGGGAGGTCCACAGCTCGTCTCCACAACCGGAGGACCCTGACCGGGCCCTCGACCCCGAACTCGAAGAAGATCCGGACACATTTGTGGAGCCCATCGACAGAACATTCTATCAGTTGAATTGTGATGGTACCTTGGTGGCCATCAAAGCCGATTATCCTGGACTGCTCCCAGCATCGCATGTAAGTAAAACCGGAGCCCTAACTTCCAAGAAGGATCCCTTTTTATGCACTTCACCTACCGCACACATATGGTGTTTTAAAGGGAAGGCCCTCGGGACGCCATGCCGAACCCGCGGTGACTCGCCAACAAGGGGCACCGAAGCCGGGTAGGCTTAAAAGGAAGGCGGTCAGGACTGAGACGCCGTCGCAGAGGTATGAAACAGAACCCCGCTCCGTGGTGGTCGTCTTTTAAAATATAATAACGCCCATGTTTCCTAGTAGGAAAAACGCTCGCCGGACTATATCCGGAGAGGTTGCCGGTCACGCCTCCACCAGTCGGGCTCCAGAGCCGGACATAGAGGCGGACGCTAACATGGGGCCAACGCCGGATGTTCCTCCTACAGAGGATGCGGATAGGCTATCCGCTACAAATTCCGAAGTGGAGAGCGCCATGAATCACAGGCGTCGCCGGGCCATACTCCGTGACGCTTTTTTCTCCCAAGAGGTTCGATGCCTTCAACTCAGGAGACGCGTACATCCGAGCTGCTCAAAATGGTCTTGCCAGAGCCACGGACCAGTATGTAATAGATATACGGGTAAGGAAATATAATAATTATGTATATCAGTAGCCCCTGAGACTTGAAACAGTTGGCACAACTGATTTAAGGATCATTGTTTGCATAGGTTCTTACGGAGAAGAATACCCAGTTGTCTCTAGAGCTGGAGGAGTGCAAAGCCCAGCTTCAGGCTGCAGTTGCCGCGGTGAAGGAGTCCGAGAAGACCCCATCTGGTAACACTTGTTTTCATTACAAAGAATGTCATGTACCAGGTAGTATGCGGCATGCGTGCAAATGTAACAATAGATTATGCAGATGGTCCAGGAGTGAATCCGGATGCGCAACATGCTCAACGACAACTAAAGCCTGGCGAGCGCGTGCTTACGCAATTTAGGCGGGAGAAAAATGATCTCCAAGATGCCAATACCCGGCTGAGCGTTGAACTGAAAGATGTTCGGGCCCAGCTTGCTGACTCCGTAAAGGAGAATAAGATGCTCCGACGCGACATTTTCAATAAGTGCTTGAACGAACTTTTATAGAGTTCGGCAAAGAAACCGGCTGACAGAATTATATCTGTAGGTATGCTGACGGGTCGTCCCGTGGAGGAGATGCCCGGGTCTATGAGCGATCTTCTGCCAGAGCTCTCACAACTATACGAACAAGTGCAGCAGGTGATGCAGGGCATTGCCCAAGCCTTGTGGCCGTCCGCCTCCCTGCCAGGAGGCATGAGAGAGCTTGTAGAAAGCTCAAGGGAGCGCGGCGGCGCTTCCGATTATGGAAGATATCGGCCTGCCGACAAGGTGCAAGGGAGGCCTGGGCCATGGTGAAGACGCGATATACCAAGGCTGACCCGAACCACATGGCCGAGGTCGGACCTGTGGGGCCTGACGGGAAAGAGATCCCCGTCAGTTTGGTTTATGACCAGGTAGAATTAGCCGCAAAGTATTCTCAACAGGACTGTAGGCTAGACAGCCTGTTGGATGGTATAGAAGAAGAATTTAGTCAGTCTAAGTGACTGTGTACTTCAAGTGACATATATTGTCCCTAGCCGGATTGTAAATCATTTGTCATGGCGGACCCTTTCGCTTCAACCTCCGGACCCGACAGTCCGGAGTGTATCCGAATACCCGCTCAGTTATGTAAAAACCGGGATATGCGTGGAAACCAGGCGTAGGGGTCATAAGTGCGTGAACAGACAAGTACCCAACTAGCTATGTTATATTACATGGATAGTAAGAAACATCTTCCAGGGAGAATAGTTCCGTTAAGGGTTCCTTTCCCTGGGTACGCATGCATTAATGTGCATGTCCGGACTGCGAAAAGAGACGCAGGATATAAACTTCTGGGGGCATGTAGTACAATAAATAGAAATCGTCTTTTGTTCACCGACCGAATATTCCCTTAAGAACGCTAGCTTTCGGCTTCACCCAGTCTGAGGTACACATCCGGCTGACCCGGCAGTAACAATCGCAGAGGTGCTCCCCTTATGCCCTAGCCGAATTAACGGGAACGTAGGGCATAAACACAAGAGCCAGGCAACCCAGCTTGGCCAAAACTTAAGTCATATCGATGCATATAATGGCGAAAAAAGGTATATGTTAAAAGTAACACATGTTTGGGGCCTAGAGCCCGAAACGTAGCAATATTAAGCTTCTGTATAAGAAGCCCCCAGGTATCATGAGCGCAGCCAGCGCGTCAAGATTGTGTAGTCAAGACACATTTTAGCCTTTTAAGGCCTTGAAGAAAAAAGGGGAAGAAAGAAAGAAAGAAAAGACAGATAACGCATATATAAAAAATTGACAGAGGTAAGGAGACGAACACCGAGTCCGGCACTAGGCGTAGAACCTTCGGAGTCTGGCTGCGTTCCATGGGTTTGGCTCGAGTCGATTGTCCGATGCATCCCGCAGACGGTACGCTCCACCGGTCAGAACTTGGTCGATAACGAAGGGACCTTCCCATTTGGGCTTGAGCTTGTTCTTTTTCTTCTCCGGTAGGCGTAGAACGAGTTCGCCAACGTTATAAGTTTTGGCCCGTACTTCTCTGCTTTGATACCTTCGAGCCTGTTGCTGATAGAATGCGGAACGGGCTTTTGCCACGTCACGCTCCTCCTCCAGGGCGTCCAAACTGTCCTGCCGATCAAGCTCGGCTTCTTTCTCTTCATACATGCGCACTCGAGGTGAGTCATGAATTATGTCGCAGGGCAGTACCGCCTCTGCGCCGTACACCATAAAAAACGGTGTGTATCCGGTAGTGCGATTCGGCGTGGTCCGCAGCCCCCATAGTACGGAGTCGAGCTCCTCTACCCAGTGCGTATTGGATTCCTTCAAGGATCGCACTAATCTGGGTTTAATGCCGCTCATGATAAGACCGTTTGCTCGTTCGACTTGACCGTTAGTTTGCGGGTGATAGACAGAAGCATAATCGAGCTTGATGCCCATGTTGCTGCACCAAAGTTTTACCTCGTCGGCTGTAAAGTTCGAGCCGTTATCAGTGATGATGCTGTGGGGGACGCCATAACGGTGTACAACCCCAGATATGAAGTCTATCACTGGTCCGGATTCGGCCGTTTTAACTGGTTTGGCTTCTATCCATTTGGTGAATTTATCCACCATGACCAATAAGTATTTTTTCTTATGGCTTCCCCTTTGAGGGGTCCGACCATATCAAGCCCCCAGACCGCAAAGGGCCAAGTAATGGGGATTGTTTGGAGAGCGGTAGGCGGCATATGGCTTTGGTTTGCAAAAAGCTGGCAACCGACGCAACGTTGAACGAGGTCCTGTGCGTCTGCTCGGGCCGTCGGCCAGTAGAAACCTGTACGGAAGGCCTTGCTTACAAGGGCCCGAGCTGCGGCGTGGTGGCCGCCAAGTCCAGCATGAATTTCTGCCAAAAGTTGCCGCCCTTCCTCTTCGGAGATGCACCTTTGAAGGACTCCGGTAGCGCTTTTCTTATAAAGCTCTCCCTCGTGGACCTTGTAGGCTTTAGACCGCCGCACAATGCAGCGCGCCTCGTTTGAGTCCTCGGGTAGTTCCTGCCTAGTTAGGTAGGCCAGGAATGGTTCTGTCCACGGGGCGATGACAACCATTATTACGTGGGCGGAAGGTGTTATTTCGGTGGCAGAGCCTCCGATTATGTCAGAGTGTTCGGTATCGATTGTTGTGGCCGGGTCCGGACTATTGTTACCGGTCTCCCCGTCCCATACCACGGATGGCTTAAACAGCCTTTCCAAGAAGATATTAGGTGGGACAGGGTCGCGCTTAGCGCCGATGCGGGCGAGGATATCCGCCGCCTGATTGTTTTCCCGGGCCACATGGTGGAATTCAAGCCCCTCAAACCGAGCTGACATTTTGAGGACGGCGTTGCGATAAGCCGCCATTTTTGGATCCTTGGCGTCGAAGTCTCCGTTTATTTGAGATATTGCGAGGTTCGAGTCCCCACGCACCTCCAGGCGTTGAATGCCCATGGAGACTGCCATCCGGAGACCATGTAACAGGGCCTCATATTCTGCCGCGTTGTTGGAGTCTGTGTATAGTATTTGGAGTACGTATTGGACTGTATCTCCGGTGGGGGACGTCAGGACGACGCCAGCCCCCAGACCAGCCAGCATTTTAGAGCCGTCAAAGTGCATAATCCAACTGGAGTACGCGTCGTACTCTTTAGGGAGTTCGGCTTCTGTCCATTCTGCGACGAAATCAGCCAGTACTTGTGACTTAATGGCTCGCCGTGGTTTGTATATTATGTCGAACGGGAGGAGCTCAATAGCCCATTTAGCAATCCGGCCCGTGGCCTCGCGGTTGTTTATTATGTCGTTGAGTGGCACTTCAGAGGCCACCGTAATTGAACACTCTTGAAAGTAGTGTCGTAGTTTCCGGGATGCCATGAAGACCGCGTATGCTATCTTTTGATAATGTGGGTACCGTGATTTGCATGGAGTGAGGACAGTGGATACATAGTATACCGGCTTTTGAAGAGGGAACTTATGTCCGTCCATCTCTCGTTCGACGACGAGCACTGCGCTTACAACTTGGTGTGTTGCCGCTATATATAGCAGCATTGGTTCGCCGACGTTAGGTGCGGCCAAGATTGGGTTTGTGGCCAAAACGGCTTTTATTTCTTCTAATCCGGCCGTGGCCGCATCCGTCCACTCGAAGTGTTCGGTGCGTCGCAGAAGGCGATAAAGAGGCAGTGCCTTTTCTCCTAATCGGGAGATGAAGCGGCTTAAGGCAGCCACGCATCCAGTTAGTTTCTGGATTTGCTTGAGGTCTGTTGGGATGGCCAACTGTGACAGAGCTCGGATTTTAGCCGGATTTGCTTCGATTCCTCTGTTGGAGACGATGAAGCCTAAGAGCTTTCCGGCGGGCACGCCGAAGACGCATTTTTCCGGGTTGAGCTTAATGTCGTATGTTCGGAGATTGTCGAACGTGAGCCTCAAGTCGTCTATTAAGGATTCGACGTGTCTGGTTTTAATGACCACATCGTCTACGTATGCCTCCACTGTTTTGCCAATCTGTGTCTCCAAGCATGTCTGAATCATGCGTTGATAGGTTGCACCGGCGTTTTTGAGCCCGAAAGGCATGGTGTTAAAACAGAAGGGGCCGTATGGAGTGATAAATGCCGTTGCGGCTTGATCGGACTCCGCCATCTTAATTTGATGGTATCCGGAGTATGCGTCGAGGAAACACAATGAGTCGTGTCCTGCGGTAGCGTCGATAATTTGATCGATGCGAGGGAGGGGGGAAGGGATCCTTTGGGCAAGCCTTATTAAGGTCCTTGAAGTCGACGCATAGGCGCCAGGATTTGTCCTTCTTTGGTACCATCACCAGGTTTGCTAGCCAGTCCGGATGTTTTATTTCTCGAATGAATCCGGCCTCCAGTAACTTGGCTAGCTCTTCTCCCATGGCTTGTCGCTTAGGCTCAGAGAAGCGCCGAAGAGTTTGCTTGACCGGCTTGAATCCCTTTAGGATGTTAAGGCTATGCTCGGCCAGCCTGCGTGGGATTCCTGGCATGTCTGAAGGATGCCAGGCGAAGATGTCCCAATTCTCGCGCAAGAACTCCCGTAGTGCGGCGTCTACTGTGGGGTTTAACTGTGCCCCGATGGATGCTGTTTTTGTAGGGTCCGTTGGATGGACTTGGAATTTGACTATTTCATCCGCTGGTTTAAAAGAGGTGGACTTGGATCTTTTGTCGAGTATCACGTCGTCCCTGTCCACTGTGGAGCGCAGCGCAGTTAATTCCTCGGCCGCGAGGGCTTCGGATAACGCCTCGAGGGCCAGTGCGGCTGTTTTATTTTCGGCGCGGAGTGCTATGTCCGGATCACTAGCTAGAGTGATGATTCCATTGGGCCCGGGCATTTTGAGCTTCATGTACCCGTAATGGGGTATAGCTTGGAAGATCGTGAATGCCTCCCGCCCTAGAAGGGCGTGGTATCCGCTATTGAACGGGGCCACTTGGAATGTGATTTCTTCGGACCTATAATTCTCCGGCGTGCCGAATACCACATCAAGTGTGATTTTGCCAGCACATCGTGCCTCCCGACTAGGGATGATTCCTCTGAAGGTCGTGCTGCTTTGCTCAATGCGGCTTCTGTCTATTTCCATTTTTCGAAGAGTCTCCTCATAGATGAGGTTTAATCCGCTGCCGCCGTCCATGAGCACTTTGGTAAGCCGGAAGCCGTCCACAATTGGACTAAGGACCAAGGCGGCTGGTGCTCGGGCTGTTCGGAATTTAGGTTCGTCACTGGCATTGAAGGTGATAGCCGTATCGCTCCATGGATTTATTGCTGCTACTTGGCAGACTTCGGCAAGGCTGCGGATTACTCGCTTACGCCTATTATTTGAGGCGAAGGTCTCGAAGACTGTCAATACTGTATTGTTGTTCTCCACGGGATGGTGTTCTGCGGTATTGTTCATGAGGATATCCTCACTGCTCTTGGCCACCTCCCGGAGTACCCAACATGCGCTAAGGCTGTGTGTTGGTATGGTATCCGCTGTACTGTGAATTTTGCATGGCCCGTTGAGCCATCCCTCAAATACAGTTCCACGTCCTGTAGCGGGCTTTTGTTTCTTTGTAATTGGATCGGGTGACTTATGAGGGTACACCCTTTTAGTTCGGACGGGGGGTTTAGTGAGAGCCGAAGGATCCAAGAATTTTGTTTGGGTTTTCCAGGCGCTTTCCATCGCACAGTACTTCTGTACTATGGCTGCCAAGTCAGCGAAGTGTGCTATGTCATGACGACTTATGGCGTTGAGGATTCCCTTGTCCGTGCAATTTTTGCAAAAGAATGAAATTGCGTCTTCCTCGCGACAGTCCTTGACCTTGCTCATTAGAAGGAGGAATCTAGCCCAATAGTGATGTGCTGTCTCTTGGGGCTCTTGTCTAATGTGGGAAAGATCACTTATATCTGGGTGGGTGGGTAGATTTAGGTCCGAACCCTGACCCGATCTGAGACCCAGGAGCGGCGGAGTTTCCGATCTTGAAAGTTCGGGCTCCGGATTGTTGCCCAATAGGTCCGGCCCGCTGTCTGATTCTCGGTTCAGATCTTGGGCCATGTCCTCTGGTAGATGGGTATCCGGCTTAGAGAGATCGGGAATCCGGACATAGCTTGTCCTCAAGATAGAGGAAGAATCGCTGCGTTGCTCCTCCACCACCGCTATCTTATGGGTGACCGGCGCAGAGTTAATCTCCCTTTGGTCGGGTTTAAGCCTGATCCGATCATAGTCCATAGTGACTCCCAAGGCGGCGAAGCGATCCAAGAGCTCGTTCAAAAAAGAGAGCTCCATTGGATCCATCTGCTCGGCGAATTCTGAGCCGACGTGGAGACTGTTTTTGATGACCCGACAAGTCGTCGTCAGCGCACCGGCCGAACGGGCGGTCATGACGAAGCCACCTAGTCGGAGAGTTTGGCCTACAGCTAGGGCTACCCCAGAGGTGATGTCGTCCTTGACAATGAGACGAGCCATCCAGCTTTATGAAGAGGGCACAGTGGAACTCTCAATGAAAGCACCAATGTCGGTGTCAGAACTGGCGGATCTCGGGTAGGGGGTCCCGAACTATGCGTCTAAGGCAGATCGTAACAGGAGGCGGGGGACACGATGTTTTCCCAGGTTTGGGCCCTCTCTATGGAGGTAATACCCTACTTCCTGCTTGATTGATCTTGATGATATGAGTATTACAAGAGTTGATCTACCACGAGATCGTAGAGGCTAAACCCTAGAAGCTAGCCTATGGTGTGATTTTTGTTGTCCTACGGACTAAACATTCTGGTTTATATAGACACCGGAGGGGGCTAGGGTTACACAGAGTTGGTTACAAGGGAGGAGATCTACATATCCGTATCTCCAAGCTTGCCTTCCACGCCAAGGAGAGTCCCATCCGGTCACGGGACGAAGTCTTCAATCTTGTATCTTCATAGTCGTATAGTCCGGCTAAGGGATATAGTCCGGCTGTCCGAGGACCCCCTAATCCAGGACTACCTCACCCGGCAACGGTCTTGCCGTGGCGTTGCAGTCGTCCCTGGCAAGGTACTTGCCGGGGATCTTGTGGATTTCCTCGGCTAGGATCCCGCCGAGGGTCGCCGTCTTCTGGTTCTCATTTGATCTCATATGTTTATGATCTTGACGAAGATCTGCATGCCACCACGGAGGTGCCTCCCAAGCCTTGGTTCCAATGTAGTTGTTGGCGGTGTTTGGAACTCCTGAGCTCAAGGGTGGCTCGCTCTATTGGTGTTCGGCAAGCTGCCCCAGCAAGGGTCTTGCCGGCGCCGCGGAGGTCGCCCCAGCAAGGCTCTTGCCGGGGGATTCCACCTCGCCCCTCTCCTCTTTGTCTCTCTGGTCTTGGTGTTGCCTTGGTTTGGCTTGTGCTTTGGCTCCTCTCCGGCTTCCCTCCTGCCCTGCTAAGTGTGGCCGTGGCGCGTGGCTCTGACTGCCCGTGCACAAGTAAAGGGGTCAAAAGGAGAGCCCCTACTTTTGTACACCGATAAACTATGGTGAGGACATCCTTGCTCCCGGGCATCTTCATGAGGTTGTAGGCCGGATGGGTCACCGCCATAAACTGAGCCAGAGCCGGTATCCGAGGATGGCGTTGTACGGGAGTCCAATGCGGGCAATCTCGAAGTTTATCAGCTCGGTGCAGTAGTTGTCGCGAGTGCCGAAGGTCACGGGAAGGCGGATCTGCCCCAGGGGGCTGGTGGAGCCGCCGCCGACCCCGGAGAAGGGCTTGCTGGGGTGGAGCCGTTCGAGTGGTACGTGAAGAAGGCTAAAAGCCTCTACAGACAACACGTTTAGGCCGGCGCCACCGTCGATGAGGGTCTTGGTGACTGCTACGCTGCAGATGGTGGGCGTGCAAAGGATTGGAAGCACGCCCGAGCCGACGGTGGTGACGGGGAGTCGAAGGTGAGGTCGACCTTGGGCGCCACCCAACCCGGGGGGCTCCTTGCCGCACGGAAGCGGCACCAGTCTAGTGAAAGAACGGCTTGGTGTGACGGTCTGAGGGCGGTGCTTGCAAGCCGCCGAGGAGGGCCGCGACGGCGAGGGGCGCCGGTGCTATGAAGCGCGCGACGAAGAGGCCGCGCAGCTCCTCCCAAGATTCCACTGAGGATCCTGGGAGGGCGAACAGCCAGGCACGCGGTGCACCAGCGAGGGCCATGGGAAGCCAGTTGGCCATGACCTTGTCGTCACCCCCAGTGTCCAGGACGGCCTCTTCGTATGCCAGCAGGAAGGCCGACGGGTCCGTCGCACCGTCGTAGCGAGGCGGCATCTCCGGCTTGAACTTGGGCAGCCATCGTACCTGTCGCAAGGCGGGGGCGAAGGCCCTGAGCCCCTTGGCGCTATCGTGGGAGTCCGTCATCCCAGCCAGGGGAGCAACGCCGGCCATGGGGACAAGGCGCGGAGGTGGCGGGGCGTGGATCGACGGAAGGAAAGCTTCAGCGCACCCCTACCTGGCACGTCAAATGTCGGATTTCGGGTTCTGAAAAACCATTGAGCTTCGAACTCAGGGGTGCACACGAAGATCTATCCCCCCTAGCTCTCTCCCTCAACACGATCTCAAAGCTCAGCACGTTGAACTCGAAGAACAAAGGACACAGGGTTTATACTGGTTCGGGCCACCGATGTGGTGTAATACCCTACTCTAGTGTGGTGTTGTGGATTGCCTCTTGGGCTTAGGATGAACAAGTACAAGGTAAGAACAGCCTCCTGAGGAGAGGTGTCCTTGAGCTCGCTGAGCTTGTGTGTGTGAGGATGGAATGGATCCGATCCCGGGTGAGTTGCCTCTCTACGGTGGTGGCTAGTCCTATTTATAGAGGCCATGGTCCTCTTCCCAAATGTAGGCGGGAAGGGATCCAACAACGACCAAATTTGAAGGGAGACAACCAGTACAAGTTATCCTGACTAAAGGTGGTCTTCGCCTGCCAAAGGCTCTGGTGGTGACGCCGTCCTGGGCTCCACGGTGACCTCCGTCCTGCCATCTTGCTGGTCTTGGTGTTGTTGCACCCATATGGAAACCTTTGCCTGATGCCTCAGGACTCCTCGCCTGCGCTTTCCTCTTTAGCACCAAAGATGAAACGAGCACACTGCATGCTCTGCCACCCGCCTGGCCTTGGTCGTCATGGCTTGCGTCACAGGGACCTCGCGAGGTGCCCTTTGCCTTGATCTCTCCGCCCCTCACGAGCCAGCCTGGTGAGGCTGCCCCCGAGGGGGTCTTGCATCGTCCGCCTCGCGAGGCTTGGCCCCTCGCGAGGGTCTTGAGTGTTCGCTGATGAAGATGGGCCGTACGGGGCCGCTGGTGGAGCCCCGCCGTGGGCTGCAGGCAGGCAAGTCTGGGGACCCCCGTTCCCAGGATGCTGACACCAGAGAACTACCGGCAACTCCTCAATCCACTACCTGCCGTGCTTCTACAGCGTATCGAAAGTCCTTGTCTTGAGTCCATGAAGTACTTTAGCATTCACCCTCTCAGCTTGGCCATTGCTCCGGGGGTGTGCCACAGAGGCAAATGAGATCTTGCATCCGAGGATATGAACGTATTGCATGAAGGCGTGGCTCGTGAACTGGGTGCTGTTGTCAGTAATGATCCTTGCCGGAACTCCGAAACAACACACCAATTCTTTTAAGAACCTGATAGCTGACCGAGCAGTCACCTTCCTCATGGTAGTCACTTCCGGCCACTTTGTAAACTTGCTGATGGGAACGAACAAGAATTCAAAGCCCCCGATTGCTCGGGGGAAGGGGCCGAGGATATCGAGCCCCCAGACCGAACATGGCCATGATAAAGGGATTGTCTAAAGGGCTTGGGCAGGTAGGTGTGTTCTCTTGGAATGGAACTGGCAAGCTTCACATGTTGTGACAAGCTCAATTGCATCTTGGAGGGCAGTGGGCCAATAGAATCCTTGTCGGAATGCTTTCCCAACTAACGCGCTTGATCCAATGTGTGAGCCGCACATTCCTTTGTGAATCTCAGCCAGCAGTTCCTTTCATCTTCCCGACAGACACACTTCAATTTCACACTGTTGGGCCTTCTTCTGTACAGAGTTTCATCGACAAACTGATACATACTGGCCCTCCAGGCTACTTTCTCAGCTTCATCTTGGTCGCCGGGAAGTTCTCCGATTTGGAGGAAGCGGACGATGTGCCTTGCCCAAGTTGGAGCATGGGGCTCGGCAACGAGGACTAGCGGCACCTCCTCGGCTGCGGGAGCACCAGCCTTGTTCGCGTGGTCCATAGGCCCGGCTAGAGGGGGCGGTCCGGCAGGCTGTGAGGAGTTGTTTCCGGCAGGGTCTCTGCTGGGAGAGGATGGCTCTGCCGGGAGAGGCTTACCGTAGTCCAACTTTCTCCTTTTCTGGGCCATTGTGGGTGGTGATACGGAGGGTTGAGAGAGATGGAGAACAAAATTCCTGCTTCCACACGAAGCTTTTGCGCAGCACACTTTGACAGGTGATCATCTATACTGTTTTCCGCACGGGGTACGTGCTCTGTTTGCAACCCATCAAAGTGCTCCTCTAATCACCTCACTTCCTTGACGTATGCTTACATCAATGGGCTTTGATAATCCTTGTTGACTTGTCTCACCACAAGCTGTGAATCTCCTCGAATGATCAGCTTCTTAATTCCCAATTCTGCTGCAATCCTGAGCCCGGCAAGGAGCCCTTCATACTCACCTGTATTGTTGGTGGCTTCTTCCCGGGCAAAGTGCATTTGGACGACGTACTTCAAGTGCTCCCCAGAGGGGGCAACAAGAAGCACGCTAGCCCCTACCCCTTGTAGGGAAAAAGCACCATCAAAATACATAATCCATTCTTGGGGTGATTCCTTGCCGGGGAGAGCTGTTTCTGTCATTTCCTCGTCAGGGGTTGGCGTCCATTCTGCAATAAACTCTACGAGTGCCCTGTTCTAAATAGTTGAAGTGCTCTCAAACTTCAAAGCAAATCTGGATAACTCCAAAGCCCACTCCACTATTCTGCCGGTAGCCTCAGGGTTTCGGGGTATCCTTTGCAACGGGAAACGAGTGACAACCATAATCTCATGGGCTTGCAAGTAGTGGCGCAGTTTCCTTGAGGCCATGATGAGGCCAAAGATCAATTTTTGCACACCAGAGTACCTCGATCTAGTCCCTTGCAATAAGGAGCTGACGAAGTACACTGGGTGCTGCACCACTTTCTTCCTTGCCGCGTACTTGGGGTTGCACTCGTTGCCGTGCTCACCGCTGTTCTGATCCTCTTCTGACTCTGCCGCGGTCTGGCCGCTCTCTGCTTCATCCACTCCCCTCTATGCTACCAAGGCTGCACTGACCACTTGGTTGGTTGCCGCCAAGTAAACCAATAATGGCTCATGGGGTTTGGGGGAAACCAAGATAGGCACAGACGATAGGTAGGCCTTCAACTCTTACAACGCCGCATCTGCTTCCGGGGTCCACTTCATGGGCCCTGCTTTCTTCAAAATCTTGAAGGCAGGGCACGCTCAGCAGACTTGGAAATGAATACGCTTAGCGCGGCAGCGCATCCCGTCAAGCGCCTCACATCCTTGACTCTCTTTGTCGCTTGTATTTGCTCAATGGCCTTGATCTTATCGGGATTGGGTTCAATCCCCCAATGGGACACGAAGAATCCAACTAGCTTGTCGGAGGGAACGCCAAACACACACTTCTCCGGGTTAAGCTTCAAGTTGATCTTGCGCAAATCAGCAAATGTTTCCTCCAAATCCTAGATAAGGGTGGCCTTATCCTTGGTTTTGACCACAATGTCATCCATATAAGCTTCTATGTTTTGGCACAACTTCTGCTCAAAGCCAATCTGGACTGCTCTTGCAAAATGGGACCCGACACTCTTCAATCCGAAAGGCATGCGGACAAAGCAGTACGTACCACATGGAGTGATGAATGATGTCTTCTCCTCATCTTCTTTGGACATGAAGATAAGGAGAGCAGAGCACATCCTGAAGTGGAATCCACAATCTGGTCGATGCGTGGCAAGGGAAATGGGTCCTTTGGGAAAGCCTTGTTGAGATATGTGAAATCAATGCAAAGCCTCCATTTCCCATTCGCCTTCCGGACTACCACTGGGTTTGCTAACCATGTAGGGTGTAACACTCCTCAGACTAAACCAGCTGCTTCCAGCTTCTTGATTTCCTCGGCAATGAACTGTTGTCGCTCCAAGGCCTGATTTTGAACTTTCTCCTTGACGGGTCAGGCATGTGGGCAGATGGGCAGATAGCAAGGTGGTGCTCGATTACCTCCCTGGGAACACCGGGGATATCAGATGGTTGCCAGGCAAACACATCGATATTCGCCCGCAGGAAGGCAACGAGCGCACTTTCCTATTTGTCATCAAGGGTGGCACTGATAGTGAAAGTACCATCAATGCCAGCCAGCCCTGCCGGGACCTTCTTCACTTGGGGTGTAGCAACCTTGGATCTCTTGCTGTTGGAACACTCCGACACGTCGTCAACGGGTGTCGTGCACTCGGAGGGGGAACGCTTCCTGAACTCCTTGCCGGAGGTCCTACAATCCCTCTTCTTTCCTTCGGTTTCCTTGGCGGGAGCTGCTGCTGCCGCATCCTATGCTGCGACAGCATCCCGGTACATCTTGTCCACCCAGATAATTGCATCCTTCTCATCTGATGGGATAGTGATGACCCCCTGCAGTGCAGGCATCTTCAAAGCGTTGTAGGCATAGTGGGATGCAGCCATGAACTTGTCCAGGGCTGGGCGTCCCAGAATCCCATTGTACGGCAGGGGGATCTCAACCACATCAAACACAATCTTCTCAGTACGATAGTTCTGTTCTCCCCCAAACGTCACCGACAGCGTAATCTTTCCCTTGGAACGGCTCCTGCCGGGATTGACTTCTTGAAACGTGCCGGTAACCTCTAGCTCTTCTTCTCCTATCTAAAGCTTGTTGATGACTGCAGGGGAAATCAGATTCAACCTGCTATTGGGGAACGTAGTAATTTCAAAAAAATTTCCTACGCACACGCAAGATCATGGTGATGCATAGCAACGAGAGGGGAGAGTGTTGTCCACGTACCCTCGTAGACCGACAGCGGAAGCGTTATCACAACACGGTTGATGTAGTCGTACGTCTTCACGATCCGACCGATCAAGTACCGAACGCACGGCACCTCCGAGTTCTACACACGTTCAGCTCGATGACGTCCCTCGAACTCCGATCCAGCCGAGTGTTGAGGGAGAGTTTCATCCGCACGACGGCGTGGTGACGATGATGATGTTCCACCGACGCAGGGCTTCGCCTAAGCTCCGCAACGGCATTATCGAGGTGTAATTTGGTGGAGGGGGCACCGCACACGGCTAAGAGATCTCAAGGATCAATTGTTGTGTCTATGGGGTGCCCCCCTGCCCCCGTATATAAAGGAGCAAGGGAGGAGGAGGCCGGCCCTAGGAGGGGGCGCACCAAGTGTGGAATCCTACTAGGACTCCCTAGTCCTAGTAGGATTCCACCTCCCATATGGAATAGGAAAAGAGGAAGGGAAAAAGAGAAGGAAGGAAGGGGCGCCCCCCTTCCCTAGTCCAATTCGGACCAGACCAAGGGGAGGGGTGCGGCCACCCTTGAGGCCCTTTTCCTTCTTTTCCGTATGGCCCAATAAGGGCCAATACGTATTCCCGTAACTCTCCGGTACTCCGAAAAATACCCGAATCACTCGGAACCTTTCCGAAGTCCGAATATAGTCGTCCAATATATCGATCTTTACGTCTCGACCATTTCGAGACTCCTCGTCATGTCCCCGATCTCATGCGGGACTCCGAACTCCTTCGGTACATCAACATACATAAACTCATAATAAAACTGTCATTGTAACTTTAAGCGTGCGGACCCTACGGGTTCGTGAACTATGTAGACATGACCGAGACACGTCTCTGGTCAATAACCAATAGCGGGACCTGGATGCCCATATTGGCTCCCACATATTCTACGAAGATCTTTATCGGTCAGACCGCATAACAACATACGTTGTTTCCTTTGTCACCGGTATGTTACTTGCCCGAGATTTGACCGTCGGTATCTCGATACCTAGTTCAATCTCGTTACCGGCAAGTCTCTTTACTCGTTCCGTAACACATCATCCCGCAACTAACTCATTAGTCACAATGCTTGGAAGGCTTATAGTGATGTGCATTACCGAGTGGGCCCAGAGATACCTCTCCGACAATCGGAGTGACAAATCCTAATCTCGAAATACGCCAACCCAACAAGTACCTTTGGAGACACCTGTAGAGCACCTTTATAATCACCCATTTACGTTGTGATGTTTGGTAGCACACAAAGTGTTCCTCCGGTAAACGAGAGTTGCATAATCTCATAGTCATAGGAACATGTATAAGTCATGAAGAAAGCAATAGCAACGTACTAAACGATCGAGTGCTAAGCTAACGGAATGGGTCAAGTCAATCATGTCATTCTCCTAATGAGGTGATCTCGTTAATCAAATGACAACTTTTGTCTATGGCTAGGAAACATAACCATCTTTGATTAACGAGCTAGTCAAGTACAGGCATACTAGTGACACTCTGTTTGTCTATATATTCACACATGTATTATGTTTCCGGTTAATACAATTCTAGCATGAATAATAAACATTTATCATGATACAAGGAAATAAATAATACTTTATTATTGCCTCTAGGGCATATTTCCTTCACCTGCCCCGCCATCCACTAACATCTTTGTGACCTTGAGGTTGCGAATTGTTGGGGAGACCAACAATGGCAAACACCCTCCCGCTCTGGTGCGGCCAGGGTGATCCTCCTCATCAAAGATGATGGGCGTGCGGGACCACTTGAGTGGTTTCCGGGCCTCTGGCACTGGTTCCATAGCATTGACCTCATATGCCTATCGCTTGAGTTGGCGATGAGAGGTGTGCAAAGATGCACCTCCATCAATGCACCGGGCGTTAGTGGCCTTCTGAAATTCCTGCTCACTGGTTTCCTCTTCATTCCCTTCATTACTCACATCATCATAGACCTCCTCCTCTTGGCCCCTGGCGGGTTTTCCTTGATTCCGAAAGGGTTTGCCGGGGTGATTTGCTTCACCGCCTCGGCCCTTACCGCCAGCAGTATTCTGAGCTTTCTCCTTATCACACTTATCATACTCTGCTCTCTGTCTCTTGACGAGCTGCTCAACCCGGTAGCACTCTTGAAGGACATGGCCCTTTGTCCGGTAGATCTTGCAGTACGGCCCATCACCTTTCCCAACTTTTTCCGCGGCAGCGGCTTCTCGGCAGGCAGCGCATGTGGCAGCTTGCTTGCCGGGGGCCTGAGCCTTGGCCTTCTTGTCGGTACTGGGTGAGCCAGAACCTTCCACAGTCATTACTACCTTATCTCTTGGCTTCTTATTGCGCTTCTTGCCCTTTCTCTGGCTCGTTCATTCATCTTCATCCTCTGAATCAACATTGATGCAATCATCCTCTCCAGGCAACTTCCTTCCTTCGTCCATCCGAGCACACTTATCCACCAGTGTGTATAGCTCCTTCATAGTCTTGGGCAACCATACATTCATCTTAGAACAAATGCGACGGTTGCACACATTGGACTGGAAGGCTGCTATAACAGCTGCCGGATGGATATTTGGAATATTTCTATGAACTTTACTGAATCTTTGTAAGTACTTACGGAGGGTTTCTCCTTCCTTCTGCTGGAGAAGCTGCAGGTTGCTGGGCCTGCCGGGCTCTTGGTGACCACTGGTGAAGGCACCGATGAACTCATGGCACATATCCGCCCATGACAAAATGGATTTCTCCAGCAGATGCATCAACCAAGACCTCACATTGTACTTGAGTAGCCGTGAACACCTTCTCATCTCTTCCCCTGGCAGCCTGAACAGCGATGGTGTAAATGCTTAGGAACTCTGCCAGGTTTAGCCTCCCGTCGTACTTCTGAGGTATCTCTGGCTTGAACGTGCGAACGGACGGCCACAGGACTTCTCGCGGTTCTCATGCAAAGGCAGGGCAGCCGACCTTGAAAGGTAGGCAGCTTCCAACACCGAGCGCAGGCTCGTCGACGTTGAGGCCATCGCACCCGTCGGTTTGGCGGAGGTCGTCGTGGCGCCGATCCATGACGATGCAGGCATCTCCCCGCCGCCTATCCTCTGAGGCTCGACGTTGGCCTGGACGTGTTCGAGGGCCGGAAGAGGCCATCGAGACGTTGTTAGGGTATTGACTCTACAGTGCCCGCGTCGGCTGCCGTGGTGGGGACTTCACTGTGTGAACAGCCGCCTCCATTCGGCTAGCAGTGTGGGCGGTTGCTATCGCTTGGGGAGGTCACGGCGGGCCAGCTCGTCGCGAGCCCCTAGCTTCGGTGAAACCGAGCAGGCTCTGGATGGTAGCACGCCACTCGTCCATCTACTCGGTGGCCGGCGAAAACCTTAGTAGTAGCTGAGCTCGCACCATGGCCTCCGTGGCTGTGCTTGGCATGGCGGTTGATGACGTCGACCGCATCGTCGCCTGTCTCCTGGCGGTGCCTGGGGTGGCGACGGTAGCGGTTGCGCACCCGCGCTGCTGTGGGATGACCACCTGGGCAGCGAGATCGCGCGACAATGGTGCTCGAGGGCCCGTGGCTCCGTCGGGCACAACGGTCGGGTCGGCTCATCCGGGAAGAGGCGCATGCGCCGTGACTGCTCCCGTGGCAGTGGTGGCCAGTGGGCGATGGATCACTCCGGACCGAGCACCATTACTGTGGCTGCACCTGCCGGCGGGAGGAGGGGGTGCAAGCGGAGCGACCCTCTCGTCCGCGCCTCACGAAGCATGGCCGTCGCTCATGCTGTTCTCCTTTGACGTCTCCAGCCCCCGTGTCGGCCGCAGGGGGAGTGGTGATGGCGCCAGACGCTCCAACCACACCCCCAAGAGCGCTCACATCCTCGCTCGTCTCAGCATCCCCCGCAGCATTAGAGGCTGCGGGCGGGGGAGCCTTCGAGGTGGATGGCTGGGTTGGAGGGCCGGACTTCTTCTTCTTTGGCGCCGTGGTCGATGGCGTCGTCGAAGATGAAGAGGACAATAAAGATGACGCGCTGCGCACGCTTTCAGGTTCGCACAAGCGAGCCCCCTACCTGGCACGCCAAAGATGTCGTGGGATATCCGCGGCCACCTATGGGACCGGGTGGCCCCTTACTGGTTCGACAGGGGGACGTCATGTTGCACAAAGAGCAGACCAGCGCACGGTAGCACGACAGAAAGCACACGAGCAATTTACCCAGGTTCGGGCCGCCGCGAGGTGTAAGCCCCTACTCCTGCTTTGGTGGATTGATGATGGAATGAATGTGGTGGTGCATAGTACACTTGCTCGGCAAGGGCTGCCTCAGGGCAGCAGCGACTACGCGCGTGTAGTGGCTTGGGCTTGTCAACTTTCCAAGCCTCTAACCCCTCCTACGAGTGCCATGGGCCTCCTTTTATGGATTAAGGGGTCACCATAATGGCAAAGTGGTCATTATCCACTGATATGATAGCAAATAGTGATATCATACCCAACTCTGCGGGCTAACAGGGTGCATTAAATGCACCGCTTAGTGTCACATCAATGGCTGTCCAGCAAGTCCTCTCAGGCTATCTCGCCAGCTCTGCATCTATTCTCTTGACATGTCGCAGGACGGGTGTCATCTGTGAGTTTCTTCTGTAGGAGATGGCCACCATGTGGCGAATGGCTTCCACTTAACCATCTTGCGGATTGACACCGCATTGATTGACGACGTGGGTCGTGCTTAAGTGGTTGGTGGGGTGATTCAGCCCCCGTGAGCCCCGGCAGGCTCTGCCGGGGAGTCTTGGTTGCTTGCTTTGGGTGGTGGCCTCGCCCCTTGCCGGGCTCGCCTGCCCAGGAAGGGAGGCCCATCTCTTGCCGATATCCAGTTCCTTTGGCTTGATCTCGATCTCTCGGGGCTGCCTGTGCATATTTGGGCAACAGACCCATAGGATTTTTATATGATGTTCTATAAGCCCAAAGTGCATCATCTAATTTCTTAGACCAATTCTTCCTGGACTTATTAACAGTCTTTTGCAAAATTAATTTCATTTCTCTATTGCTAAGTTCAACTTGACCACTAGACTGAGGATGATAGGGTGATGCAATTCTATGGTTAACATCATACTTGGCAAGCATTTTATGGAAAGCACCATGAATAAAGTGTGAACCACCATTAGTCATTAAATATCTAGGGACTCCAAACCTTGGGAAAATAACTTCCTTAAGCATTTTAATAGAGGTGTTGTGATCAACACTACTAGTTGGAATAGCTTCTACCCATTTAGTAACATAATAAACAGCAACCAAAATCTGAGTATACCCATTAGAGGAAGGAAAAGGTCCCATGTAATCAAATCCCCAAACATCAAATGGTTCAAGAGCAAGTGAATAATTCATAGGCATTTCTTGACGCTTACCGATATTACCTACACTACAAAAAAAATACACTTCCGTGATGATACGTGTTTGTCACAGTAGGTCGCATTTTCTGTCATGCATGTACATCCATGACGATTTTATGACAGAATCAAGATAGTCATACCTGTGCTGTCGTAGAAGTGTTCCATGACATTACCAAAATTATCATCACGGAAGTGTCCACTTCCATGACGATAAATCCCGCGTCACAGAAGTGCTTTCGTCAAGGGTGACCGACACGTGGCATCAACCGTAACGGAACGCCGTTAAGCTATCGGGTCGGGTTTTGGATCCGATAACCCGTTAACAACCCCGACCAATGGGGATTTTCCACGTGTAAAATCATCATTGGCTGGAGGAAACACGTGTCGGCTCATCGTTGGGACAGATGTCATCCACTCATTGGACAGAAGGCGCCTATGATACGTCGACACGTGGCACGGCCCAACAGAGGCCCATTCCTGTGAAAAGGCCGGCCCGTTTGACTTGGTCAAAAGGTGGCGGGCCGGCCCATGTAAAGCCTGTTAACTGCCTGTTCGCATATAGCCCATTTACAGCCCGCTAACCCAAGGCCCGTTACGCCCTATCCGAATTAGGCCCAGTAGCGTCATCTGGGCCACCCAATATGATTCCAGCCCGTTTTCACTTCTGGCCCATGTATGGCCCATGACGTCTTTCGGCCCATATGAGGCCCTATGTAACTCTTGGCCTATTAACGGCCCGTGGTGAAACTGGCCCGTAATGAACAGTGTATCACTTTACACCCATTAACGGCCCGTGGTGAAACTGGCCCGTAATGAACAGTGTATCACTTTATACCCATTAACGGCCCGTTATTCCGTTGGGCCGTTTCCAGCCCATGTTATCTTTCGGCCTTCTCAGAGCCCATTTATTCTTGGGCTCATTTCCAGCATTCGTTTACTTACGGCCCGTTACTGTCATTTTCTGCTTGTGGGCCAAATTCAGCCCGTGGTTACAGTCGGCCCGTTTGTGGTCCGTTAATACGTTGGGCCGTTTTCATAGCGTCATCAAATACGGCCTATTAACGATGGCCCGTTATGGTCGGCCCATGAACGGACGATTCCAACTCTAGCCCGTTTACGGCCATAATGCGGCCTGTTATTGGCCCATGTTTGGCCAATCGATCATACTGCCCGTATAAGGCCCATTGATGATACGGCCCGTAGAAGGCCCATTGTTTCTACGGCCCGTAGAAGGCCCATTGTTTCTACGGCCCGTAGAAGGCCCACTGTTTCTACGGCCCGTAGGAGGCCCAGTGTCACTACAGTAAATATTAGCCCATGGTTATTGTGGCCTAGTTTTAAAAAATAGGTTATTGCAGCCACTAGCAAACCGCGGAAAAAGAACTGCAATGACTACAAGCAAACAAATAAACAAGACAACAAGGAAATAAATAAGCAAGCAACTTACGCTAGGCTATCACGGCTATCACACATATTACATCCACTGGGCATCAAAGTTCGCCACCAGTGCAAATAAACGCGCCGACAAAAGAATATACAAAACTGAGAGCACTTCAGAAGGCACTAGGCCTGGCCACGTCGGGCCCCCCAAACAGCTGAAGAAGCTGAGTAGACCTCAGTTGTGTCAACGATAGATGCATCAACACTAGATTTAAGGCATGATGGTGCGCACGGCAGTCCTCTGACATCTTCATTGCATCTTTGACTTCAAGTCGGAGCTGAGCTGAAGCAAGCCTTTCCGCTTTAAGTTGAGACTGAAGAAGTCGAACTGATTGAGGCAGCGACTGCACAGAGGTTGTCTCACACCTGCTGGTGAGTAGCTTCAACTCACTGTCTTCATCAAGACAGGACCTTGGGGTCATCTCGCTGTCCTCAAGATGGTTTGGCTCACTATCTTCCCTAAAGTTCTGCCTGGCGTAAGAGATACGAGTCTGAAAGAGAAACAAGGAGACACGTAACAGGTTTCACAATTATATAAGCAAATAAATGGATCTGTTCTGCATAAGGAACATGTTTTTACAACTACAATTTGAAACTGGTAGTTGTTGCAAACATCCAATCAGATGTAAACAGCAAAGCAAACAGCAGTGGAGGAAATGATGCCTATCCAAATCTATACTAGAACAAAGTTTGAAGGCTTGAGAAGGATGAACTTACATTACATGTTAACACGGGCTGGACAAAGCCCTTCTCCATGTTGATGGAAGGATAATTCAATAAATTCCCCAAAGAAAATTCTTTATAAGCGTTGCCATTATTCTACATTTTGCAAAGAGTAAATATAGATCAAATAATATTGGAAGAAACAGAGGATAATGAAGCTCAGGTGCAGACTGATGATACATAATCAAATAGCAATTAATTAAGTACAGCGTTACAAGGCAAAAGGGAGAGAGGTACTGACAAGAGCAATGCAGAGCCCATTATTGTTTTGAGATCGTATGATCCTTTGAGCAAGGAGATTCATCTGAAATTAGTTTTCATACAAGAGAGAAGGTAAGGCACAAGCAGAAATTTAGGAGTTCAAATTTTGAATTGATATCATAGACAGTACCTGACGCTGGGCTCCCAGCAGTTCTAATAGGGGTTTGGCCACTGGAGTAGGGGTAAAGTGTGGTACAGTTGGGCCTGTGTTTTCTGTGGCTGCTGATCTATCTGATTTAACAGGTATCACTACCTTTTCCAAATACCTAGTTTGTACTCCTTGAGGATCTGCACTCACCCTCTTCCTTTTGGACATCTATTACGAAAGAACAACATTTGACTGGAAAAACATAGTGTGACGACACATGGAATAGGTACAGAAAATGGATAGGTATGGCATATACTCATATATGATGCTTAAACTAAGCAGATGGTGTAACAAAGTAGAAGTAATGCAAGAGGTCAGATGCAAAATATGTGCGACCAATACAACTTTGCAAAGTTAGAGCAAGCACCTTGATGGGTGAATAAGATAGGCCATCCTCCACCATGCCAAGTTTGTTAGCCAGTGGATCGTTCCGCAATATTCCTCTCGTGCGCCCATTCTCATATTCATTTTGATAATGTTCAATATCTGACATGCATGAAAACATAAAAACAAGTGAGATTTTCTTTGTAATGCAGAAGTGATTCTAATCCAATACTGCCTCCCTGTAAACCCCTTTGTGCTATCTCTGCAATTCTTTTAAAAGATGCCATGCATGCTGTAATTTGTTGTGTGCATTAATATAATGTGGCCTACTACTCAAAATATGAGAGCTCCAGAAGTGATGACACTTCGCAGATGATAGCTTCAACATATAGTAAAGAAGAACAAGTCGACCTGACCTGACAGATTCAAAATATACTAAGGGAGAACAACTCGACCTGACCAGTCGACCGCAAGAGAAGAGTATCATCTTAAAGAAGAGCAGAAGAGCAAGCAGATTGAAGATATTACAAGTCTTTCAATACAATGTCGGTTGGCCACCCATGATGAACCAGAGCGCACAGAGAAATACTATTCTTTCCGGTCTCTCCATATGTGGCTCACATGCATTTCGAAACTAAAGTAGGAACATTTAGCTAACCAATTAAACATCTCTCAGTTTTACTAATATCAGCAATAATATCAGATATGAATTTGTACAACTAAGCTTGTTTAGCTCGATGGGTGGAGCAGTGCTATTACGACACGAACCACGTAGGCTGATTGTGGTCATCATAAAATGGGGAAAACATAAGCATGATGAGTACAGTGTTGACCGTGGCAGTGGGATGGCAGATCTGAAGCTGCAAACCGCGCAAAGGGTAGTTAGCAACCGATGTTTGCTTTGAAATAACAACTAAGATTTGGTATGGACAAGAAAGTACGGTCAACAAGTGACAAAGAAATGCAATTATGCTGTCTCTCTATATGTCGCGACATGCATTTGGAAACTCAAGTGGGACCTTTAGCTAACCAATTAAATGTGTCGGTTAACTAATATCAGTATCATATCACAATCATATTTGAACAACTAAGCTTTCGAATTCTGAGTGTTGTGTTGTTTAGCTTGAAGGGTGGAGTAATGCTAGTACGACAGAAAGCACCTACGCAGATCATAGTAGAGTAGATAAAAGGGGAAAACCCTAAGCATCAAGAGAAAAATCAGGAAAGTGGAACTAGCTGGACCAGTGGGTGGCGCACATGCTTTTCGAAACGAATATAGGAACATTAGGTGACCAATTAAACGTTCTCTGTTTTAGTGATATGAGCATCATATCAGATTCGTATTTCAACACGTAAGCTTTGGGTTGAGGTCTTGAGGAGCAGTGCTAGCACGACACGAAGCACCTACGATGATGGTAGTGAATATAAAGGGGGGAAACCATAAGCTTTACGAGTATAGTGCCCGTGCCATGGCGGATCTGAAGGTGCAAACCGGACAAAGCTACTTCGCAACCAATGTTTGCTTTCAACTAGCCACTACGATTTGGTACGGACAAGAAAAGTACAGTAAACAAATTACGATCTATTTTCCGGGTGAGATCAATAACTTAAGCACATATGGAAGAGTACCACCTCTCTTGCGACGCCGTGTAGGCCTATGCTGATACGTTGAGGGTGCTGCGGGTGCGATGGCTGTCGGCGGCGGGGAAGAAGACTTTAGACGGCAGACGGCCGGGTCGGGGGATATATCCTGTTGCCGTGGACGAGGCGGTCGTAGGAGCGGCAACGGCAAGGTGGACGACGGCGCCGATGAAGCGAGAGGAGGCGATGAAAGGATCCTGGTCCAGCGCCGTGGATGAGAGACGTCCATCTCTTGCAGTGGACGACGGGGTAGGGGTAGCGGCTCCGGCAAGGTGGAGGATGGGGTGGCGGACGGAGGAGGCTGGCCGCAGTGCGGAGGTTGTCGTGCCGCCGACGGTGTATGAATGGGGAAATGGAGGGGAGGGGGGATCTCAAACTTTGGGACGCGCTTCTCTGAAATGGGGGAAAGTTACGAACTTATCCCCCGTTTAAAATTTCGACATCGCGTCGGTTGGGGATAGGACGGTAATCTCGCATCTCCCAAATATTTGCCGGTAACTATTTCGGGCGAGGAGAGGGTGTTTTGCCGCCCACGGTTGGCGCCCACGGTGTATGAACGGGGCTGACAGGTAGGGCGGTTGTGTCACGTCTGATGGAAGTTACACATCTGCCCCTATTTAAAATATTAGCCTACATCGATTTCGGACGAGGAGAGTTTGTTTTGCCGCCCACCGTGTATGAATGGGGAAATGGAGGAAGAGACACATGTCTTTCGGACGAGCTTGAATCAAATGTGTTTTGCCGCCCACGTTTGGCGCCCACCGTGTCTGAATGGGCTCAGAGGCCGTCGTGTCACGTCTGATTGAAGTTACTAGTCTACCCCTATCGACAGCAGTGTAAATCCGGTCGATAAGGATGTCAAGTGTCAGGGGTAGACAGTAATTTCCATCTCGCAAACACTTGCTTCGGGCAGCCCACAAATTATAGTGGGTGTTTAGCCGCTTCGTTCAAAACTTGGGAGAATTAGCATTCACGTTTGCCCTGGGACCTGGCAAACTAAATTCAAATCCAATTTGTATTCGATTACGAATATCCACAGATAATTATACGTTTTGTTATTTATTTCTTCAAAACCACAACAAAGATTTATTCCACCTTTATATATGATTATGATTTAGAAATGCCGTGATCTTCGAATTCAGTAGGTTGGATACACTCTGAGTCAAACAGTTATTTCATCCAATACAATATGCTCACACGAAAAACAGTTCACCTTATGTCAATCATACAAGTACTGAGGATTACCTCGCCTAAAAAATTCGGATCATTACAACACATGGACAACATAGGGGGTCTTGCAACATAATCCATTCAGAGACATGACACAACATGCAAGTACAATAATCTAATGACAATTTCAACTGGTATCTAAAGAAGAACCGGGATTACCTTGGGCTTCAGATAGCAGAAACAGCAGGACCTCCTCCGTCTTCAAATGCAACATTCTTACTTCCTCCAATTCTTGGGTTGCTTGCATAATGCGTGCCGCTAATTCCGTAATTTCCAGCCTCAAGATAAAGATTACCTCATTCATGGCAGCCACACCATCTCTTTCTGCCTCTAGTAGAGCCTCAAGCACTATAATATCTGTGCTCAGACTGCTCTCCGGCGGTGTTGCCTCTGAACTGCTACCATCTGGTAACATGGATGGCGCACTGCTTCCACAAATAGATTCTGGGGTTGTACATTGTGTCCTAGTGTGAACGGCATCCTGAAAGGTTTCCGCTGGACATCAGTAAGAGATAGTTATCGTATGATCCAGGCAGTAAGCTTACATGGTAAACGACGGACGAATTATTGCCGAGCATGGCAAACTATATTTAAATGGTTCGAAGCAGCATCAGCCGAAAAGAAATTAAAATGGTAAGATGAAACTAGGGATGTAAGTGGCAAATAAACGACATCCGCCAGTCCCATCTAGTTAGTTTTTGCTACCTCCCTAGTTCATTTTCCTCAAAAAACAAAAACTCTTTTGAACTATCATACCACTAGTGGACTTTAATCGGGATTAAACGGGACCCAGTTGACATCCCTAGTTGAAAGGGAGTGTACAACCGCTATATTTAAGTTGCCAAGGCATCTAAGCAGTTGAAATAATCTGAGAAAGCACTTAACAGTGTGGCCTCATATAAACTACGAAGACAGTCTTGTGATGAAGTTGAGAGGAAAAGTTAAGGACTCAAATGAAATAGGCATGCATTTCTTTACGATAGTACAGCAGGCACTGCTGACATATTGGCCAACTCAGGTATAGCGTAACAACAAATAAGCATTCGAATCAAGCAATACAGCAAAGCAGACAACTGAACTATTTGTAATTCGGTAGGATTACACGTTGAGGGCACAAGCCAAGAAAGCAGCCCACTCGCATTACATTTCACATGTACTAAAACACACTGGCTTACCATATGTTGCTGTGAAGCCTAGCTGCTGTTGCAATGTTCTTTGAAGATATCGTCAGCATCCCGTGGTTGCAAATCTAGTTGTTGTAGTTTATTCTGCACCATCTATTTAGGTAAAATTAATTTTAATCGCATGCACTGGTCCGAATTGATCATCAATGGTTCATCTAAACTAATGAAAGAAGGGTGTGTGCATACACGACAATATATCTGCTTCCCTCTATTGTTATGCTTGTTCGAGGTGCCAGCCCCAAAAGAACAAATATTTTGCTTGATGGGGTTGGCAGCTCCATAATTAATAAAAGCATCAAATTAGTCATGCAACTTGGGATGATCAAGAACACACAAACAAGTAATGAACAGAGGCTCGGAGCAGTGATGTAATAGCTAGCATCCGAAAATGTAGGGTAAAACGAACAAAAAGCAGCGGAACCACATGCTAGTTCGCTGATGTGTAATTAAGCATAGAGAACATTAAGTAGTCTGATGGAACCAACAGGTGGCATCAGAACAAAACTAAAGCATATTAACTATATGTGCACTGGTATGTAATTTAGCACATATAACATGTTCACTGCCAGAAGTATGGCCCTACAGGTGCAAGCAGAATAACGCATCCCATGAAAAACTGAATGATGCCCTTAAGAAATTCAAAGGTGCGGTGCTTATGCTAGGAAAGTGAATGTAGGCGCCGGCCGTTGGATAATAGTACCTAATTCTCGGTGGCGTATGGGTATCGTTGTCATACTTGACAGTTAAGGATCGGCGATGGTGCTCGTGTTGCGGTTGAGTTTGGGCCGGCTGTCGCCCTCACTGAAGCGGCTCCGGTGCTACGGTTGCGGCGCCTGTTGAATACAAGAAAGCTCATCTGTGGTAAGTGAACAGTTGCACGATAAAGAGAAAAACCGAAGGAGTACAAATCGAAATAACCTGATGAGGCTGCAGTGTCGGTAAAGCAGGGCCGGTGGAGTTGAATATGGCGTCCGTGGAGCGGGTCCGGTGAAGTGGACGCAGGCTTCGGCGGGCGCGTTGTATAGTGCTTTCGGTGAGGCGGATCTGTTGCAGCGGACGAGGGCTTGTATGAAGGGCCAGCGAAGGGGCGGACGAGGGAGTCAGTGAAGGTCCTACGCTGTGGTGGACGAGGGCGCCGGTTAAGCAGATCCAGTGTGGTGGACCATGATAGCGGTCAAGGAGATCTGAAGCGGTGGACAAGCGAGTCGCTGAAGCGGCATCGGTGAAGTGGTGAGTTGGCAGTTGGGGGTTCCAAGGTGCAGAAGGTAGATCCGGCGCGGTGTGAGGTCCACCGCTGCGGCGCAGGACTAGATTCGGCGGCTTGCCGTGGTTGGGGGTCGGGGAGGGGAAGGGGAGGGGCTCTGGGGAAGAATGTTGGGGGCAAAGAGGGGAAAACAATGGAGTTACCAAAGCAGCCCTTTTCAGTTCATGTGGCAGGGGTAAAACAGGAATATCGCAGGGCTAAACTTTCGGGCGCGTGATATTTCGATGTGAGCGGGAAGTTTGAAAGATTTTGGCGCCTAAAATTATAAGTATTCTGCTCTCGTACGGCCGACTATGATATCATGGCCAACAATTTGTTTGTTTTGCACGCAAAAAAAAAGTGCAAGTTTTGAAAATCAATGTCTCCAACTCGAAACTTAGATTGTCCATTCAATTCAAATATGGATCATTGAGCTACTACAAGCAAATACCATCATACGGTCCAATTCAAATGAAATTCCAAATGTGTTTATCCTAAATATGATGACAAAAGCAAAAATGTGTATGTGTATGAATAAAGTGGATGATTATAAAGTTTGAACATGCCCGTATGTGTATATCTCTAGGTTTGATATATGAATTTGAAATCACGAAATCCCGGCTTAAAAAATGTACCTCCGTTTAAATGAATTACAAAAGCTAATGATGGAGTCGAATTCCAAAATTCCAATCTTAGGTTTGTAATTCTGGTACATCAAGGTATATCACGCATGTTCAAAAGTATCGTTATCTCATAGTACAAACTGTGAAACAAATTGATCAACCATGAGTGCACAATATCTCAATTACGCTAAAGTCCCTCAAATATAGACACCTCACTCTTTATCTGAAGTCAACCCCCCCCCCCACCACCACACACACACACACATAGAGAAGTCGTTCTCTCCCCCAAACACCAACACACGAGCACATTAACACCCCTCTCTCTTGTAAAGTCCGGACCCCAACATAGGTCTCTATCACTTTGTCTCTCGGGCATGCACACATCTCTTCCCTCACTCTCTAGGTCTCCCGCTATCTCTCTTACCCAAGCACACGCACTATGTAGAGTGTATATTTCCCATACACACAAAACGTCGCCCCCAAACGTCTATCTCCCTAGTTATGTGGTTCTCGCGCACTCACCTCACACACCACCCCCACTGCAAACAAGCACACTTTGTCTCCTTGTGCACCACTCTCCTCTTTCTATCTCTCCCACATGCAGACCCGCCCCAGCTCCTTCCCTGTATACATATATGTCGTGACTCTTTGCATAGCTCCCTAATGTATAATCGTTCTCGATTTCGCACATTGTTCTCTACACCATCTATTCTAGATCTCTCGTGAAGTCCCTATCACACACACGATGACTCGCTTCCCTTGCGTCTCCGTTCATAGGCCAATTTCGGACAACATCAACATTGTCTCCCTATCTATACGCCATTTATGGACACAAACGACCCCTCTCGCCCCCTCTCTTCCTCTCTCTCTCTCTCTCCGTCGCTAGCTCTCTCTTTCTCTCGCTCTCACACCCCTCTCCCACACACACACTCAATGTCTCTTCCAAATAGTCTGCTCCCCCCGCCCGCACCCATGCTATCTCGCTACTACATATGTCACACCATTCCCCCTTCCCTTATACTAGGTTTACATCATCAGTGGTCTCTCTACTCCACATACACTCTCTCCCTCTCACACACAAACGCGTGCACAAACACACACAGACACGCACAAACACCCATTTATCTGGATCCTCATCTCTCCTCATGTCCGCATGTGTATCTCACACACTCACTCTCTAATTATGTATATGTGTCTCCACGTTACACAACACAAATCCCCATGTACATGTCTCTCTCTATCCTCCACACACATAGACACAAAGAATCTGTTATCATTGCCTCAGTCTCTAACATATCACACACGCACACTGTCTCTCTCTCTCGCAAACACGCTCAACAAGGGTTTCCCCGTGAATAACTTACCGTCTATTCATCAACAGTCGTGGCAGTACGGCGAACACGAGACGTGAAAAAGAATAAATCTACACGTGCTTAGACCACCTAGTATGACTACTAGGACTAGAGCAAGCCAAAAAGGGCGCCGCCGTCACCCCCTCCTTGTCGGCGACGAGAAAATCTTTGTTTTACACAGTCGAGAAGTCATTGTGCTAAGGCCCCACATGCCGAGGCGTTGAATAGAATGTAGATGCTAGTTTACGGAAGCAAGTACCGATAATACGTTTGTATCTCCATACTTATATTTCTTCTCTTATAAAAAACCGAGTTGGTGATGATGGTACATGTGCCATCTTGCAATATAGACCGTCTGATCTATATTTGACGGATGGAAATTAAACTAAAAGATACCCGCACCCCTCTCCACATTTGCAGACAAGGCCTTCCCTCGTTCATCCTTATCGATCTCCAACAAACCTCATTGTTGAGCAATTAAGAAAGGAAGCCTCTGGAACAAACTGGCCTGGTGGCCGCTGCCGGCGTCGTCAATCCCCATGCCTCCGCTCAGTCCGACCACCAACCACCACCACACCCCACTCCTCTTCACCTTATCTCATATTTCTCGAGATATCATTAGTTTTTACACATGGGATTACTCCCGCAAGGGTCAATCACAACAAGTGTTTTATTAAAAAATGCATCTTGATGTTTCGTGCAATGCACGGATCTTGCTAGTACTCCTACACAAGACTACGTTGGTGATGCTGGTGTGTCTGCCATCCGTCGTTTTTGACCATTAGATCTACATCTAACGATTGTGAGGTAAGTTGTTGCTTTTTCTCACCAACATCCCACTTGTCTACCAATTTGCAGAAAAATCCATAATTAGTATCTTAAAACCAACCACATCCCTCCCTGACCTCACCAAAACAGCCCAAGGAATATATTCTAATTGAAACATAATATATCTCTAGTGACATATGTATATCAAAATTAGAGTGTTTTGTACCAAGTTTGTGAATAAGTATTATTCTAATTATGATTCGTTGCAACGGACATGAACATTGCTAGTATTTCCAACCATGCATTCTTCCATTCAACCAAAGAATTCTCTATAATAATTCGCAAATCCAAATCTGCTTCACGAACCTCTCATCAAAAGTGGTATTTGCTGAGACCAGGGAGCTTTAACAGTTTCTACTTAAACTATGTGTTCAGCTATGTGTTCAGATTATGCTATTTTATTAGTAGCTTTCGTTTTCCTTGTATTCCATAGTTTCGAGTTTTCCATCAAGATATTAGTCACTCATGGTTGATATTTACTTTCAATCATGTACGCATATGCAATATGTAACTAGCCTTGCTTATTGGCTTCCAAAGCTTAACTTTCACTCCTACATACAATATGTAGAGTATTTAACAAAAAACTACCACTTTCAACCAGCCCTAGGAAGAATGTATTGTACGAAAAATAGCAAAAACATACCCAAAATTTCTTAATCCACGCCAAAAACTACCAAGTACTCCTACCGATTAGGTTCGTTTAAACCCATTTATGATAGGGTTGGCCCACACGTCCGTGCTGACGAGGCAGCTTAAACCAACACATTTTGTTTGACCCTTGACACGAGGGACCCACATCTGACCTTCTATCCTGTTATTCCCCCTCAAATCATTATTTTTCCTGAACATTACTTCAAACAGTACTAATGCGTGTTCGTCGGTGGCGCCAGTGATGAGCGAGTTAGCCGCCGCTCCACCGGACGGGCCGGACGCCGCGCTGGCCTCCGCACGGGTTGGCAGGCTGGCCCGAGCATGACTCACGAGCGAGCAAGCCGCCGCGCTGGCCTTCGCTCGAGCCAGATGGCTGGCCTTAGCGCGGCGCGCACGAGCAAGCCGCCGCGCTGCCGTGCCAATCTAGCTAGCAAACCTTGCAGACAAGCAACTAGACGGAGCTATCTTGGCAAGCTAGCGGCCGCGAGCGCCGGACGGAGCTGGCATCCGGGCTGCCGCAACATGGGCTCCGCACGGCCGGCGGTTTTGAGCTCGCCTTCTGCCGGCGGCGGTAGCTGCATCCCATGGCCGAGGATGACTAGGTGGACGGGCCGGAGGTAGGAGGTCACTCGAGGATTTTTGTTGGTAAGAGCATGTACAATGGTTGATAACGTAGTCTTATCTTAAGTCTGCCACGTATGCAAGTGGTAGTAGTTTCTTGGCATTTTAGTGGTTTCTTGCATTATTAGAGCAAGTACAATAGAGCTGAGTCAGCGGGCTATAAGAAATAAACTAGTATATTTCTTCTTAGTTGGAGAAAGAGAAGAGGAGAGAGAAGGTAAGCGGGCTCTTCGTGAAGAGCCAGCTCTAGCACGTGCTCCTAGGCACTTTGTGAGAATGAGAAGTGGGCCACATAATAAAAAAGTAGTACACTCTTTTGATCTATTATTGTACATGTTGGCTATAAGATGGGCTGTAGATGACATGGCACTGGCTTATAGCCAGCAGCTGGCTATACTATTAACCATGCTCTTAGGGGTTTCTTGTAAGGAACAATGTACGTACTACTAGCGACAAAAGGCGATTCTAGGTTGCATTGTACTCCAACGAGTACTACTAGTGGTCGCGGGAGTGTATACCTCGTTTTGTGGGTTCGATCCCGGCCGAACGCATGACGGCCTTTTTTTTAAATAGTACTACTACACTTCACTGCGAGCCAATATTTTACACAGGTAGTTTGAGTTTTGAAGTCAAACGGACGTGCGGCCCCACAATCTGGGTGCACTAGACAGCCTAGCCACGTGAACGGGTTTTCCTTCCGAGCATCCCGTGGCTCGCGTGCTCGCCCTAGCCGCACCTCGCTTGCAGCTTCCAGCTAGTAGCATATTTAAACTAGTGCCTCCCAATTAAGCCCGAGGAGCCGGAAAAGCCTGGCGGGGCATTGGGAACTGTGCAATATGGCTCTATACGTAAAGTGCTCTACTACTACTCTGTAGCTTGTGGCGTTGCACGCATGGACTTTACTCCATTATGGGCTCTACTATAAAAGAAATTCCTCTTGACGTGTTTTTTTTGAAACGGAGGCAAAAGCTTTGCTTCATCTCATTCATAAAGAAGGAACTACTAACAAAGTTCGACGAGATCCATTACACCTCCACAAATGGAAGTGAAAAGCCTAGTCTTGCTGTATCAAATAACTCAAATGTTCTGCCCCTGCAGTAACCGTCGCTGATAAACAGGCTGCTAGTGTGTGCGTGAGAGGAGCGGCTGAGTAGGCCAGCTACGTGAGAGGAGCAGCTGAATAGAACACCGAGAGTACCCACTAGGCCACTACGCAGGTGTACTTCCCCTGAATTGATAGTACAACGATGGTTCTAGAGAACAGTAGTACCATCCACTTCCTACTGTAGCTCCTTGGCCCTGAGATTCAAGAGTTCAAAACTGGTGCACTATACTAGACTAGACTAGAAGTACAGTACATCGCACTACTAGTTGAGAAAAGTAGTACTAGTACTGCTACAGTACGAGTACGTACTCCTCCGTCACATAATGTAAGACGTTTTTTGACACTAGTTGGCGTGTACATAAAATGGCAAAAACATACCCAAAATTTCTTAATCCACGCCAAAAACTACTACCTAGTGCCAAAAATTTCTTACTAGTGCATCCATGTAGCCAAGAGTGGCTATATATAATAAGCCAGTTATTTTACTTCCTCTATACCGGAGTAGTACTATTTGCTGCACAGTATTACTGACCGCCATATTTGAGCACAACATTATTATGCATGGACCTTGACTATGTACGTCACCATGTGTCCAGATCTGGGATGCCGCGTGTACCAGATGAACGGCGCCGAGTTCGACCCCCGTGATGCTACGGGCGTGCCGAGGAACACTCTTGTAGAGTACTCGCTTTTCATCGGGGACAGCTACCCCATTGTGAAGCGGATGCCACCTTCCGTGCACGACACGGAAGGCCTGCCGTTCATGAAGCATGGTTGTGTCTTCAGTGCGCACCGCCGGATGAATGACATGCTGGGACACGCTATCCCTGATTTATGCCGCTTCAACTTGGATGAGTCTCCATCGTGTGGAACCGGACTAGAAAGCCGCAACAATGATTCCCGTTGCCCACCGCTATGGATCGTGCCATCCATGAAGAACACCTGGGACTGGAACCTGGAGGAGGACATGTAGCCCATCTATAACGTGTAAGTGGAGTACGGTAATTGTGAACGGTAGCGCTGTGAACATATGTAGACTAGTCGTGCACAAATTTATCACATGAATTGGAGATGAACTTGTGTGGCATACTGGCATTTGTCCTTTAGAATTTATTACTAGTAAATGTGTTATGTGTACGTGCAACTTGTGTGGTTGTTGCACGGGCTCCAACACGCTCTTTGAGAAAAAAAAAGGTGGCACAGCTTTGGATATACGTGACGTGGCGGCATCATACAGTAGCATCGTTCGCTATAGTTGTAGTACACTCCTACTAGGACGACAACTCCTATAAAACCTTGCGCTTGGCTCTTTGCCTCTTCGGGAGGTTCAACAGTTCGTACTCGTGTGAACCTTGCACTTGGCTCTTCGCCTCTTCAAAAGGTCCAACAATGATGATACTACAGTACAATATGCTTCTGGCAATCTGACACCGATTGAACTGCTGCACGTCCACCGCGAGGGAGAGGGCGAGGGAGAGGGAGAGGGAGAGGGCGCTGTAGTCAAAACCCTCTCCTCGTCCTGCGAACCACCGCGCGCGTGGGCAAGGGAGAGGCGTAGTAAGCAAGCTTCTCCTCATTCGGCGAGTTGATGGGACACATCGAAGCAGTACTAGTACTAGTAGTAGTAGTCCATACTGCGTCCTTTCCGATTAATATGGCTTAATTTGAAACGAGAAAAATACACTGGCGGTCAACGTATGTCACAATACGCTCTTTACAGTCACTATATATAGTTTTGCAGCGATTATACGATCACTAGCTCATCGTCGAGCACCGTATTGCACCCTACTGACCGGCCCATAGTCGACGTGGCACTTTGTTGACTGGTTAAATTGTCACCTAGTTTCTGGGTCCCACCTGTCAGTTGGCAGAGCAAAGAAATCAGTTAAACAAAACTTTACGCAGGCGCGACACGAGTCCAACCCTTCCGCACGAACCGCCCTGGCTTTGTATGTGAGTGCATGCACGTGTCCTCCCTCGGTCTTCCAACAAAGAGTGTACATCGGCTATAAAACAAAGAGTGTAGTACATGATGTACATCTACACTCCAATGTATTTAGCCTTTAATCTAAATCGATATTGATTGACTAATGCACCAACTTGTGCTGTAGGTATAGGCTACATGTCCATCCTTAGTTACAGCATGCAATGGCCTTCATTTAATCTTCTTATCTCAATGGTCGCATGCACACATAAGTCTGCTACTTTTGGGCGTTAATTATGCCCTGGTCAATTGTAGTGACCCGACCTCAGACGGTCAAGTCTCTATGTTTCTGTGCCATCCCTGGATCAGTATGCTGGCACACACAGTACATCAATGTATATATCAAAGTGCAATCACATGTATAAATAACATAAAACTGATATATACCTCATAAGTCACAGCGGAAACAAATAGTCGGGTGTGGAGTCCCATCAACGCCATCGGCAGGTTGAGTGTAGACCCTAACCCTGTACCGTACTCTTACTCGTTGGAAGAAAGTATCTGCAACATGATACGTTGCAGCCGTGTAGGTCAGTACATTGAATGTACCGGCAAGATCACAACATGAGAAAACACATGATAAAACTATACTATATGCAATATGGCTTTGTGGCTCTGTGTCTGAGTTTTGTTTTGCATAAAAGCTGGTTTTATTTTCCCTACATCAAAGAAATTCAGGAGTCTATACTACGGAGTTTCCTATCATGACATGGTTCCGCCAACCGATGTCTCATGGCCCAAATCATCATAAGTTGCCCACCATTATGTTATCAGTCCGGTGTTGAGAGTTCCGAGATAGATCCAAGTCCAGAGGCTCAAATTGTCCATAACCGGGGACACGGCTAATCGATTAGGTTTAACCCTCTGCAGAGGTTTGTACACTTTACCCGCAAGATTCGATCCCTCTTTTTACGTTCTCGCACTTCAGGGTGTTTGAGAACAAGACGACCGAAACATGGTCTTCCAAAGATTCCCCTGACCACTGTCCGGTCCTCATCCAATCCTACCGTCGTTCTACATCTGCTAGCACCGTCCCAGCCAGAGTCACAACTAAGGTCAACCAAGCCAGAGCCCATAGTGACTTGCAGTTGCACAGGTAAGCTTCCGGGCATGAAGTATTCTTCCGTCTCTTTGAGTCTGGGTGAAGCTTTCCGCAAGATGTCATGGCGCTTCTCCATGCATCCCGGCCATCCAATGGTTTCTCCAGGGTGCCCGTCAACCGTCCTTCACCCAGTAGTGTGTACTGAATTCTTGTCTCGAGTCTTGAAGTCTTGAGGCCTTGAAGATGCAGTCCTCGCATATGCCATCATGAAGTTGTCTTCATTGACATAGAGTCCTCCTTCTTCACACCACTCTCGTGCACTCATACCAAACCCCGTCTACTATAGCGTAGCATTAAAATATATAACGTCCCGGGCTTGGTAACAGGGTGATGGGTTCCTACCTCATGCATAGTACTCAACTACAAGAATTCAATATCACTACTGGAGGGATTGTTGCAAAGATGACACTAAATGCAATAAAACATAGGTATGAAAAACATGGTCAAAGTGAACTTGCCTGGTATTACTTGATGAAGATAACAACACTCTCAGAATAATGACTTGGTAGAACTATTCGTCAGTCCGTTGAAATCTATATAATCAAACGTAGTATTCACATAAGCAATCAGTCCTAGCAATCAATACTATCAATCCAAATAACACTCAACTAAATAAAATAGATAAATAAAACAATAATGAAATCAAAGAAGGCCAAAAAAATATCCAAAGAAAACTTTAAAGAAAACTAGGGAAAACCAACACACACAATATCAACCAATAACTTTCGTAACCACACTAAATTAATCTAAGAAATTACTTAACAGAAAATAAAATCTATTTTCATCAAAAACAACAGAAAGAAATTATCTAAAATAATTTCTAGCAAAACAACTACAATACTAGCTATTACATACACTATTCACTAACTCTGCTAAACTGAAATCCTAAACAGTAGCAAAACTAATAAAAATAATTTCTAAAATTATCTACTGAATTCTAACAGAAGTATATTACATTGAAGAAAACTTTGCAAAAAGAACTAATTAAATATAAATAAAACTACAAAGTTACAAACAAAACAAAACTACATCGAAAACAGTACTGTTTTGCCTAAACCCTAATTTAAAATAAACTAAAAATAAATCACTATATGCTACTGGATAGACAAAACTATAACAAAACAGTAGCAAAAAGAATCAATCGAAAATATTTTATAAAACTCAAGATACGACCAAATTGGTTATTTGAACCAATTTCATCAAATTCAATTTTCAACAACTCAAATATGAAATCCTATTGCACTAGCAGAAACTTCAAGAAATTATAAAACTAATGCAAAAAGAAACACTAAATTTGGATCTAAAACATAAAAGTTAGAAGCAATATAAAATCAGAACTATTATGTTTTTAAAACAGAAACGAAAATAAATAAAAACAATCGGGCACTAGCTACGTGGCCTACTGCTATCGGGCCAGGGAGGTGGGCGATCTGAACTATCTAGCGCTCGGTCGTAAAATAACACAAACGTGTACGGGCTAAAACAGAAAGACCGATCGGCTAAACCGGCTAGACTTGAACCGATCTAAACCGAATAAAAACCGTAACAAATCGGAACTAAACCGATCTAATTAAAAAAACCAACCTCCTCGATAGATCTAATCTAGAGTGTTGAAAAAAGATCGAATGGGGGAGAAGAGAGGGGATGCTCACAGTGGCGGCGAGGTGACTCCGGCGAGGTTCCGGCGGCTCGGGTTCAACGCAGTCGACGCCTCCGGTGGTCCCTGGTGACGGGGAAGGCATCCAGGAGATGCGGAAGACGATGGCGATGACGATGGTGGTCGGTGGTGAGCTCGGGGACGTTAGAGGAGAACGGCGGTGAGGTTGACGCGGCGATGGCGTTCGGGCTTCGGCGGATGACGGTGCTCCGATGCGTTTCGGGCTTGGGTGAGGGCACGGGGAGATGCGGACGAGCGATGGGGTTACGGTGGTGATCTCAGGTGGCGGCAAGGTGGTTGGGGTCGAGTGCTGCGGCGGCAATGGCGTGGCGGCGGTGCTCGAGCTCCGGCGAGGCAATACGTGCGGGGGAGAGGGGTTCGGGGCGGCTTTAGGGCAGAAACGAACGAGGAAGAGGGGTATGTATAGGGGGAGGGGTTCTTGGAGGAGGGGGCGAATCGGGGAAGAGGATCCCGAGCGATCCGGGATACGGCGGCGGTTGAGCGAGCTCGGGCGTCGACTTGGCTTGGCGTGAGGAGGAAGAAGACGGCGGGCCCCATGCGTCAGTGGCTGCGGGCAAGAGCGAGAGGGAGCGGGCGACCTATGCGAAGGGTTTTCGGGCACGGGAGCGAGCTGCTAGGCCAGCTGGGCCGCGGGGAGAGAGAGAGGTGGCCTGGACGACTGGGCTTCAGCCTTTTAAAAAGACTTTTCCCCTTTTTCTTTTAAACAGAGAACAGAACAGAAATAAACTAAGAAACAAATAGAAATATAATATACGCATATAATATATCAAAATGTTCAGAAAAATAAATCCTAAAAGATGAACATATTTTCAAAGGCAACTAAAATCCACAAAAAAATTAAATAAGGAAAACAGTGTTACTGGTTCACTTAAAAACCAAATAAAATATTTTAAAATACCAAAATGATTTCAAACTCATTTTTCTCCATTTTCTACTTTAGTGAATCATTTTACCCTATTTTCCATATATTTTATTTTTTGGAGAAAATAATTTGAAGAAAAACCAAATAACTCTGAATTGAAAAAAAGGGTTTCAAAAGAACTTCCAATTTGAATCTTTAAACTTTCAACTCATATTTCACATAATTTTAAGAAGTCATTTTATCTTCTCTCATGAAAATCATTGAGTTGCATAAAGTTTCTGGTTTGAATTATTTGCAAAAATGAAATTCAAATATTTTCGAAAACCCTTTTCATTTTAATTGGAAGAAGTCATGTCATCTTCACTCTAGGGTTTTGCATTTGACAAGAATTTGAATTCATGGAGATCAGAATGCAAGTGAAAAGTTTGGGAAAGTCATTTCATTCCCTCTCATTCAACTTTCAAAAAGTTTCAAATTCCACTCAATTTCACACAATCAGTCACACAACAATCAAACAAACAATCATAAATATTTATTAATATAACATTCCAAAATTTAGAATTTTGGGATGTTACATCAATGTGTAAATCTCCAAATGTACAGTCTTTCACAGACGTAGGGAGTAGGTTGAGCACTTGAGCATGAGCGTGTGTGTTGCGTCTTGTGCTGTGTGCCGCATGGGTGCGTGAGTGTTGCGTGCGTCCATGTGTACGTGTGAGTGTTGCATGTTGCATGCATGCATGGGGCTTACTCCCTCCCATTGACATGTTCATATTTCAAGCTTCCTCTGTTCCCTCCATATGGTGATACTCCCTATGTTCCCAAATAGTACGGAGTAAAAGCCTCCCTCTGTTCCCAAATACGGAGTATTTGTCTTTCTACAGATTTCAACAAGTGAATAGGTACGGAGCAAAATGAGTGAAGTGAGCGTAGAGGCATAGGGATACTGTAGAAAGGAAGTCCTCGCGATCCATTATTCCCCATCTCGGTCAGAGAGAACTATTCAACTAGTCTTCGCAGTGAAGTGACAATACACGCTGCAGCAGATGGGACACGTAATTAATAAGCTCAACCAGCATGTTGGTGTTACTAAATCAGCCTTACCCAGTACTGCCATCATGTTTGCCAGTAGAGCACGCTTCCGCAAATATGCCTACACACCTCTGTCCTCCATTAACTGACATATGGGCCCTGTTGTGGTAGACCCACGTGTCATCGGTGTAACTATTTACACTCCGAAGGACGGTATATCCTGGTAGTAGTACTAGTAGAATTGAGATTCAATGCACTTTCTTCCCCATCTTCCACTCTTCTTCCTCCTCTCTTCCCCATCGTCGGCCGCACACCATTTACCCCCGCTCACTGCTCGCCCGCCCGCGCCTTCTTCCTTGGTAGCTCGCGCGTACCATATCCCCCCGCTCACTGCTCGGCCACACGAGGAGAAGCTTCTTCACTCGACCGCCCGAATCCACTTCCCCGATGGCTCGCAGCCACCGAAAACCCCAATGGCAGAACCGACTTACATGCAGAGCCGTGATTGGAATTCCCTCCCCGATGTTCTCTTGGAGCAGATCTGTAGTCGTATGGACCTACTCAGCACCGTCCGTCTAGCCGCATGCTCGGTGTCTTTGTACTGTCTACTCGTCTGGAACCGACCGGTTCTTTTCAAGACATCCTGCTTGCTGATGCCCGATCCTCGCAGGTGGCCCAGACACCGACTTGACGATCCTATGGAGGTTGCCGTGGTGCCCCTCGACATGCTACCACTACCCGTCCACCTGTCCTTCATGCGCGGCCACTACTGGGCGGGCATGAAGGCCAACTGGATCGTCCTCATCCACCACACCGGTAGTCCGTGGCGTCTCGTGGATATCTACACCCAGCGAGAGATCACCCTTTCATCGTTGGATACCGCCGCCATCGAGCCTCGCGGCCCGCCGGACACTCCTGCCTACTACGCACGAGACGCGTCAAGCTTTTGGCTCGACCTCTGTTTGCAGAAAGTTGTAATCTGTGAACTGCCCACACCATCAGAAGACTACATGGATTACAAGCTCATTGCCTTGTTCAACATGGGATTAGTCTATCTGGAATCCGGTCTCCATACATGGTTATGGCTCATCATCAATCCTGTTGAGGCAACATTTCTGACTGATGCTATAGTGCACGATGGCATCGTTTACGCGGTCGACGCACAGATTGGCTGCCTATACTGGTGGAATCTATCGTCGTGTAATTGTTCTATCTCATCTCATCTTTACCTTATGAATACGACTGCCTGTTCATTTGTTACAAATTTAGAATGCATAGCATGTCTATAACCACATCATTGCTATATGTTCCTCTCATTTCCTAGATTTTTATGACCACACATGTTATTGTTAGAGTTGATATGAGAACAATTGGCATCTAATGATTGTTAGAATACATATTATGAGCATAACATCATGATTGCTATATGTTACTCTCGTTTACAAGATTTTTATAACAACGCATGTTATTGCTTAGAGTTGATATGAGAACAGTAGTAGTAAGTGCTATGGTAGAATATGAGTAGGCGCTGTCATAGCTGTTTTCCTCTCATTGTTACATGATGTTTGAACCATGACATATTGCTAGAATATGAAAGCCATTGGCTTATTTTTTTAACTTGGGGTATGATTATGACCACGGCATTGCAATTCTCTGTCTATGATATGTGTCACTGTTATAATAATCTTAATTCCACACATACTCTGAACATGATTGTTTATTTTTGTCCTTTTGGTCTCCAATTTGAATTGTTGCAGCAGACGCAAATGCGCTGGCCTTCATGATTCCAGGACCTGGAATCATACCAGCCGATGGGTGGTGGTTTATCGCTCGTTCAGCTGACGGCGGTCATTTGATGCTCATTCGCACGTACCAAATTGACCAAACCATTACATCAAACCACATGCAGTACAATGCGTGGGGCGTTCGTGACATTGATGGCTATGGCTGCTTCGTGTTCGAGAAAGATCCCAGCTCCGTTGGGCCAGGCGTATTCAACTGGAGGCGGGTTTACAGCCTCGGCAACCACTCCTTGTTCCTCGGGCTCAATTATCCGATCATCCAACCAATCATCGATCATATCACCGGCGATGATTACTGTGCTATGCAACTTCCATTCGCGAGGGGGGGCTGTGTTTACACATCATACCATGGGTTTCATGAATCACCATATCCAGAGATTCGTCGACACAGCTTGTTGCCAGATAATCTTCAGTGTGTGAAAGGCATCAAGCTTCCATGCGATGGATGGCTTTTGCAAACCCGACATGCGGCGATGTGGTTCATGCCAACAGCAAATATGCACAACTTGATTCGTGCTGATATCTAGACTGAGCCATGTATTCTGCTGCTGTAGCACGACCCTCTTTTGTTGGATATTATGTACTGTTGTTAGTTTGAAGCACTCCTCTGGTTTGAAGGATAGATACCTTCCTGGGATCAAGTGCATCCTAACTCACCTGCGTAGGATGTACTGATAATGATGATGGAGATGTTGTGCAGAAGCCATATATATAATATATCAGTTAGGCTTCAAGTGCGTACTTGTTAGTTAAACCTATGTATAAATTGTGACACTAAATACGACTAGTAAGTAGTACAGTAGCAGTACTAGTATACGTCGGTCAAATTATTCATCATGTCCACACATTGAATTGACGTGACAACACGCTGCGCGTGAGGTGACACAAGAATCCCGGCGGCGTGTTCGGGTATTCTGGACTTCAGATTTGGAGTACCACTTATCTGTCGAAATCTTTCATCATTCACTTAAAACAGTCGATTGATCATACATTGAGTACCATATAACTGGAATTACCGATGCAAGTCGAAGAAGGATTGGCCGGTGCTGCCGGCTGGCGTCAAGTTCGATCCCACGGATCAGGAGCTGATCGAGCACCTTGAGGCCAAAGTGAGTGCTGACAGCGCGAGATTTCAGTCTCTCATCGATTTGTTCATACCAACCATCGACAGCGAGCACGGCATATGCTACACCCAACCTGAGAAACTTCCAGGTAAGACACCGATCGGCCGTCTACTTGCACAAACATATTCCTTTGTTTATAGCTCTATTTTTCTTTTTAGACGCAGACCTGGTGAAGCAATTACAATTTGACAGTTAATAAAAAGTGAAACAAGTGACTGCAACATGCCAAAGATGTTATGAAAATGCCAACTAGGTACACTAAAACCTGTATTCCACAATACTGCAGGTATCACACTGAGTGGCCTAAGGAAGCATTTCTTCCAGCGCAATTCCAGGGCGTTCAAAAGGGGCACGTGGACGCGTCGCAAGATACAGTCGGAGTGCGGCATGCACGCGATGTGGCACAAGACCGGCAATACCTTGCCGGTGATGGTCAACGGCCGGCAGACGGGCAGCAAAAAAGGTTCTGGTGCTGCACACCAACAAGAACTTCGACCAGCAGAGGACCAACTGGGTGATGCACCAGTACCACCTCGGGGACCTGGAGCAAGAGAAGGAGCGGGAGCTGGTCCTCTGCAAGATTTTCTACCAGACGAACACTAGGGCCAGGAGTAAAAAGATTATAAGTTAGTTTGGTATTGGTAGTTGTACTACCTTGTCGTCCGCAAGTTGGTATTGTTGTTAACGATCTTTTGGTATGAACTTGCATTTGCTTCCAACCATCATGCCGAGGGTCGACGTGGATATAAAGCTGAATCATTTGTTTCGAAACGAATTTTCAGGCACCTGATTTTTATTTGATGGGTAGCATAAGCACCCGCCGTTCGAATTCCCAGTTCTCCAATTTTTTCGAAACAAGTGCATGCACTTATTATCACGATAAAAAAACAATATCCGTGCTGCATCCCAGTTATCAGTCTGTACTTGCAGAATTCTCTCGTTTATTGAGCACGTATATTGTTTTTTCAGGTCGAGCAAGTTTCAACTGGGCTGTAGACTGCCCAGGGTTGGTTTTGTTTTTAACAGGCCCAGCCCATGACGACAACGGGGCACAAAGATCCAGCAGGTATCTACTGGCCTCTGGCCCGCCAGCGTTAGTTATATTTTGTCTTACAACATCCGCAGGCAGTTTTTTTACTGAATCAAACACACAGCCCAGTTCTATTTTCCTCTTGAAACGCATGTCCTACATCCGTTTTCTAATCTCTACCTATAGTTTTACTAGTTCATATACACGTATCATTATATTGAAAACACATAAAATTCCCTTTTCATATTTACATCCTTATTTTTGTTGTTTTTCCCACCCAGCGCTGATTTTTTTACCACTGGTTTTCCCTTAAACCAACTCAATTGTCCCACGTCTTATTTGCTTACAAAAACAAAACGATTTTTTTGGCAAATCAATAAGTTCTTAAAAAATGTTTATCATTTCGGGATTACAACAGTTCGGACTCCACCGAAATATGCAAAATAAGGTTGAACTTTTTGACCGTGGTCCTGGGCAGAAAATGGGCTGTAATAAATTACTTAAGAATTAGCAAATGGGCTGCAAATTATAAAAAATAGCAAATGGGCTTTATGTTGTCTGCCACAGATTTGGAGGCTGACTTGTGGGCCTACTAAGTTCATGCGTACACAAGGTTTCTCAAAAAAGAAACTTAGTCAACAATCGACTCTACCAGCGTCAGACCGTTAGATGTCAATCTAACGGCAATCGTGCTTCTTCAGTCTCTGATCTTCCTGCCCCAGCCGCCCAAACCAGCGCCGTCGGAACCGCCTGCTCCCGCCTCCCGTGGCCGGCAGTGCTGCCGGGCAGGCCTCACGGCCCCATCATACTCGCATCCCTGGCCTGTCTATCCCTCTACTCACCCACACCTCCTGTTATTTTCCGGCGACGGCAGCCGAACCAGTCAACCCTCGTACTCTCCACCGCGTGGGCAGCCACTGCCGTGTCTTCCCCGGCTCCGTGTCGTTCCCTTCGTAGGCCTCGCCGTCGTCCACCGCCCTGGTGCTCTCGGCGCGGCATGGTCAACGATGTCCATCCAACGGCCGTAGTGCTTCTTCAACCTCTGGTCTTCTTGCCCCAGCCGCCCAAAGCAGCGCCGGTCGTGCCGCATGCTCCTGCCTCCCGTGGCCGGCTGTGCTGCCGCGGAGGCCTCACCGTCCCCATACTACTCCCACCGCTGGCCAGGCCATCCCTCCACTCACCCACTCCCCCTGTTATTCTGCGGCGACGGCAGCCTCACACCGCAGCCGAACCAGTGAACCCTCGTACTCCTCTCCGCGTGGGCATCCACTGCCGCGTCTTCCCCGGCTCCGCGTCGTCCCCTTCCTAGGCCTCGCCGTCGTCCACCGCCGTGGTGCTCTCGGCGCGGCGTGGTCAATGTGGTCAACGACCGACTTCCATCGGAAGAGTACTGTACGTGGAGAGGCTGACAGCTGGGTCCACGGCAGCCGCAAGGAAGTGCCTCCTTATTACGCGCAAAATAATTATTCCTCCACCTGACAGCAGGGACCCACCGGACGGGCCACCAGTATTTCGCGGAAAAAACGTTTCCCCCCTGACTGCTGGGACCCACCGGACGGGCCACCGTATTTCGCGAAAAAACGTTTGCCCCTGACTGCTGGGACCCACCGGACGGACCACCGTATTTCGCGAAAAAAACGTTCCCCCCGCTGTCAGCTCGGACCCACCGGAAGTGCCTCCTTATTACGCACAGAAAAATGAATACTCCCCCTGCTAGCTGGGACCCACCATGGTGGGAGGCTGACTTGTGGGCCTACTAAGTTGACGGGGACGGAGGGCTTTGTCAACTTAGTCAATATGAACGATTCTAGCTCCAGTGACCGTACGATGTCCATCCAACGGCCGTCGTGCTTCTTCAATCTCTGCTCTTCCTGCTCCAGCCGCTCAAACAAGCGCCGGCGGGACTGCCTGCTCCCTCCTCCCCGCGGCCGGCTGTGCTGCCGCGCAGGCCTCACCGCCCCACCGTACTCCCATCGCTGGCCTAGCCATCCCTCTACTCACCCACACCTGCTGTTATTCTCCGGCGACGGCAGACGAACCAGTAAACCCTCGTACAGTCGTACTCCCCTCCGCGTGGGAAACAACTGCCGAGTCTTCCCTGCCTCCGTGTCGTTCCCTTCCTAGGCCTCGCCGTCGTCCACCGCCCTGGTGCTCTCGGCGCGGCCTGGTCAACGTGGTCAACGACCGACATGCATCTGAAGTGGACTGTACGTGGAGAGGCCGACAGCTGGGTCCACGGCCGCACGCAAGGAAATGCCTCCTTATTACGCGCAAAATAATGATTCCTCCACCTGACATCAGGGACCCACCGAAAGGGCCTCTGTATTTCGTGAAAAAAACGTTACCCCCGCTGACAGCTCGGACCCAGCAGCTATATCTTCGCACGCAAGGAAGTGCCTCCTTATTACGCACAAAAAAATGAATACTCCCCCTGTTAGCTGGGACCCAGTATAGTGGCAGGCTGACTTGTGGGCCTATAAAGTTGACTGGGATGGAGGGCTTTGTCAACTTAGTCAATATGCACGATTCTAGCTCCAGTGACCGTACGATGTCCATCCAACGGCCGTAGTGCTTCTTCAACCTCTGGTCTTCTTGCTCCAGCGGCCCAACCCAGCGGCGGTCGTGCCTCGTGCTCCTGCCTCCCGTGGCTGGCTGCGATGCGGCGGAGGCCTCACCGCCCCCTACTACTCCCACCGCTGGCCAGGCCATCCCTCTACTCACCCACACCCCCTGTTATTCTGCGGCGACGGCAGCCTCACACCGCAGCGAACCAGTGAACCCTCGTACTCCTCTACGCATGGGCATCCACTGCCGCGTCTTCCCCGGCTCCGCGTCGTCCCCTTCCTAGGCCGCGCTGTCGTCCATCGCCCTGGTGCTCTCGGCACAGCATGGTCAACGTGGTCAAGGAACAGCTTCCATTGGATGTGGACTATACGTGAAGAGGCTGACAGCTGGGTCCACGGCCGCAGCAAGGAAGTGCCTCCTTATGACGTGCAAAATAATTATTCCTCCACCTGACAACGGGGACCCACCGGACGGGCCACCGTATTTCGTGGAAAAAAATGTTTCCCCCCTGACTGTTGGGACCCACCAGCTACACCTTCGCACGCAAGGAAGTGCGTCCGGGCAAAAAAAAAACAAAATGATTCGCCCCCCTGACTGCTGGGACCCACCAGCTACATCTTTGCACGCAAGAAAGTGCCTGACAATCGGGACCCACCTGGTCGAAGCATACGTAGCGTTGTCATTCTGGTCGCGAACGTGTACGTACATATATACTGGTGGATATAGAGGCCCGCACGTGTCGTAGTAGAGGCGCGTACGTGTCGTAGTAGAGGCGCGCACGTAGCATGTACACGTACGTACATCGGCCAGGGTGCAATAAAGAAAATACGGCCACGTATGTGTACATACGGGCGGGGTCTCGAACGCCTACTCACGCATACGTACGGCCAGGGCTCGTGTACATGGCTGGGTCAGAACGGAGAAACAACGTCGTCGTCGTGTTCATGGGGAGGCAACGGAATGCGTCGTGTTCATGGGGAGGCAACGGAATGCGTCGTGTTCATGGGGAGGCGACGGAATGCATCGTGTTCATCGGGAGGCAACAGAACACATGGGAGCCAAACGGCTGGGTCGGAATGGAATGCGTGGTCGTGTTCATCGGGAGGGCTTGGACGGAACAGGCGATGGAAACGAGGCCTGGCGTACCGCAGAACGGAGGAACGGACCTCCTACGGTCGAAACGGGGGTCCTGTTGATAGGGAGGGGTGTGGCGTACCGCAAAACGGAGGAAACCGACCTCCTACGATCGAAACGGGGGTCTTGTTGATCGGGAGGGGTGTGGCGTACCGCAAAACGGACGAAACGGACCTCCTACGGTCGAAACGGGGGTCCTGTTCATCAGGAGGGGTGTGGCGTACTGCAAAACGGGACTCCACGGGATACTGTTCATCTCCACCGTCGACCTCCTCCAGCCTCCACGGGCTACCGTCGACCTCCTCCAGCCTCCACGGGCTCCTGTTCATCCAGCCTCCACCGCGCGCTACACCACCGGCTACTGTTCAACCACTCCTCCACCGTCTACTGTTCATCCAGCCCTCCACACCACGGGGTCCTGTTCAACCACCCCTCCACGGGCACCCCTCCACCGTCTACTGTTCATCCAGCCCTCCACACCATGGGGTCTTGTTCATCCAGAGGCAACGCCACCGCTCACTGTTCATCCAACCCCCCCCCCCCCCCCCCGCAACGTTCACTGTTCATCCAATTGATCGGCTTAAGTTAGCAGCAGTAGCGAAGGAATCGCTCGATCGTGTTCAGTTAACACCCATCGATTGATCGCTCGGGTTCAGTAACCCGTAGCCTGCAGTGCAATCGCTCGGGTTCAGTTAGAGCCCAACGCATCGCTCGGGTTGAGTTAGAGCCAACGCCTCGCACACACGCGCGTACATGTACGAGAGAAACGCGCATCGCTCGGCCCCCGACCTCCCACCATAACCGGGAACTCCCCGAAATTTTCCTCGCCCTCGCTTCTACCACGGTTTTTTCCGTCATGGACGGCCCAAAGAATGTCATGCAGCTGCGTCTCCGGCCCGCGCAGGACGAAAAGCCCATTTTCTGTCATGATTTTTTGTCATAGAAGTAGGAGCCCACCACATCTATGATGATACCGGGTTTTGTCACAATTACCTTCATAGAAGTGTCATATGTATGACAGAAAAAAATTTCGTTTGGCCCAAAATGTCACGGATGTGTCTTTTTTTTGTAGTGCTATTCTTTGACATTCATCACAAGATGAGACAAACTTACGGGCATCCTTGAAGAGAGTAGGCCAATAAAATCCAGATTGCAATACCCTATGAGTGGTTCTATCTCCAGCATGATGCCCTACATAAGCTTCGGAGTGACATTTCCATAGGATTTGTCCCTGTTCATGCTCAGGTACACAACGTCTAATAATACCATCTACTCCTTCTTTATAAAGATGCGGGTCATCCCAAAAGTAATGTCTTAAATCGTAGAAGAATTTTTTTCTTTTGTTGGTATGTAAAGCTAGGTGGTAAATATTTAGCAAATATATAATTAGCATAATCAACATACCAAGGAGAACTATTAGAAACATTTATTGCAGCTAACTGCTCATCAGGAAAACTATCATCAATAGGCAGTGGGTCATCAAGCACATTTTCAAGCCTAGACAAATTATCAGCTACTGGGTTCTCAGCTCCTTTTCTATCAATAATATCTAAATCAAATTCTTGCAACAAGAGAACCCAACGAATAAGTCTAGGTTTAGCATCTTTCTTTTCCATAAGATATTTAATAGAAGCATGGTCTGTGTGAACAGTTACTTTTGAATCAACAATATAAGGTCTAAATTTATCACAAGCAAACACCACTTCTAAGAAATCTTTTTCAGTAGTAGCATAGTTTCTTTGAGCACTGTCTAGAGTTTTACTAGCATAATGAATAACATTCAGTTTCTTATCAACTCTTTGTCCTAGAACAGCACCAACAGCATAATCACTAGCATCACACATAATTTCAAAAGGCAAGTTCCACTCAGGTGGTTGAACAATAGGTGTAGAAATTAAGGCTTTCTTGAGTGTTTCAAAGGCATCTAAACAATCGTCATAGAAACAAAAGGAATATCCTTCTGCAAGAGACTAGTAAGAGGCCTAGAAATTTTAGAAAAGTCTTTGATAAATCTCTTATAGAAACCAGCATGACCTCGGAAACTACGAATACCTTTTATATCTTTAGGACATGGCATTTTCTTAATTGCATCAACCTTAGCTTGGTCCACTTCAATACCTCTTTCAGAAATTTTATGACCCAAGACAATGCCTTCATTAACCATAAAGTGGCACTTCTCCCAATTCCATACAAGATTTGTTTGTTCACATCTCTACAAAACTCGCTCAAGATTGCTTAAACAATCATCAAAAGACTTCCCATAATAGAAAAGTCATCCATGAAAACCTCAACAATCTTTTCACAAAAGTCAGAGAATATAGCAGTCATACATCTTTGAAAGGTAGCAGGTGCATTACATAAACCAAAAGGCATACGTCTATAAGCATAGGTTCCAAAGGGACAAGTAAAAGTGGTCTTTTCTTGATCAGGTTGAGAAACAGGTATTTTGTGAAAAGCCAGAATATCCATCAAGGAAGCAAAAGTGTGTGTGCTTAGATAATCTTTTAAGCATTTGATCAATAAAAGGAAAAGGGTAATGATCTTTTCTAGTTGCTTTATTTAGTTTTCTAAAATCAATTACCATTCTATAGCCTGTAACAATTCTTTATGGAATAAGTTCATTCTTATCATTAGGAACGATAGTAATACCTCCTTTCTTAGGAACACAATGAACATGACTTACCCATCTACTATCAGCTATAGGATAGATTATACCTACTTCCAGAAGTTTTAGTATTTCCGTTCTTACCACTTCCTCCATTTTCGGATTTAATCGATGTTGGTGATCAACAACGGGTTTAGCATCGGGTTCCATATTAATTTTGTGCTGACATAGAGTGGGACTAATGCCCTTTAAATCATCAAGAGTATATCCAATAGCAGCTCGGTGCTTCCTTAGAACTTTCAATAGTCTTTCTTCTTCATGTTCTGAAAGGTTAGCACTAATAATAACAAGATATATATTCTTTTCATCAAGATAAGCATATTTCAAAGTGTCTGGCAATTGTTTTAATTCAAACACAAGATCACATTTAGGTGGAGGAGGACCTCCTAGAGTTTCAACAGGCAAATTGTGTTTAAGGAGAGGACGTTGTTCAAAGAAAATTTTGTCTATTTCATTTCTTTCATGCATATGTAAATCATTTTCATGGTCTAGCAAATATTGTTCTAAAGGATCAGTAGGTGGTACAGCAATAGTAGCAAGACCAATTAATTCGTCCATACTAGGCAATTCTTTTTCATGAGGATTTCTACTAAACTTGGAAAAATTAAACTCGTGAGACTCATCACCAAAGCTAACACCAACAGTTTGTTTCCTACAGTCTATCTTAGCATTAACTATATTCAAGAAAGGTCTACCAAAGATAATGGGACAAAAGTAATCTTGTGGGGAACCAAGAACAAGAAAATCAGTAGGGTATTTTATTTTCCCACACAAGACTTCAACTTCTCTAACAATCCCAAAAGGTGATATGGTATCTCTTTTAGCAAGTTTAATGTGTAAGGAATAACACTCACACTAGCACCCATGTCACTTAAACCATGATAACAGTGATCTCCTATTTTAATTGAGATGACAGGCCTGCCAACAACAGGTCTATGTTTATCCCTTTTATCAGGTTTGGCAATTCTAGCAGCTTCTTCACAGAAGTAAATAACATGCCCATCTATATCTTCTTGTAAGAGATCTTTAACCATAGCAATGCTAGGTTCTACTCTAATTTGTTCATCAGGTTTAGGAGTTCTAATATAGCTTTTGTTAACCACAGTTGAAACTTTATCGTCCAAAACCCTGATACTTCGAAAGAGATTGCCATTTTATACACGAAGTGCATCTAGTTTTTGCCGTAAACCTCTCAACTTTTAAGCACATAGTACGTGGGTGAAATGATGATACCATGCCAACTTTCAACCTTTTCAGAGTTCATTTTGTAGTGTTTTTCAATTTCAGGGTCATTTAGCTAAAATAAATCAGTAAATGCATGAAAAATAGCAAATGAAGTCAGAAAGTGTTGAAAATTGATCACGTGGCTTTGAATGGTGCATACTGGACGCATAAAAAGTCTGGAGTTGAAATAAGTTTTAAAAAATGAAATGCCTTTGTAACAAATGAGTTTTCGTCCAAAACCATGATACTTCGAAAGGGATTGTCCATTTTGTACATGAAGTTTATTACCCACAAGTATAGGGGATTAATTGTAGCTCTTTTCCATAAGTAAGAGTGTCGAACCCAACGAGGAGCCGAAGGAAATGACAAGTAGGTTTCAGTAAGGTAATGTTTGCAAGTGCAGAAATTGTAAGTAGCGGAGTAGTTTGATAGCAAGATAATTTGTAACAAGCAAGTAACGATAATAGTAACAAAAGTGCAGCAAGGTAGCCCAATGCTTTTGATGCAAAGGATAGGCCAAAATGGTCTCTTATGATAAGCAAAGTGTTCTTGAGGGTACATGGGAATTTCATCTAGTCACTTTCATCATGTTGGTTCGATTTGTGTTCGCTACTTTGATAATTTGATATGTGGGTGGACCGATGCTTAGGTGTTGTTCTTACTTGAACAAACCTCCTACTTATGATTAACCCTCCCGCAAGCATCCGCAACTACGAGAAAAGTATTAAGAATAAATTCTAACCATAGCATTAAAATTTGGGATCCAATCGGCCCCTTATGGAATAGCGCATAAACTGGGGTTTAAGTTTCTGTCACTCTCGCAACCCACCATCTAATTGCTACTCCACAATGCATTCCCTTAGGCCCAAATATGGTGAAGTGTCATGTATTGGACGTTCACATGACACTACTAAGGGAATCACAACATACATACTATCGAAATATTGAAAACATATCAAGTTCACATGATTACTTGCAACATGATTTCTCCTGTGACCTTAAGAACAAAAGTGACTACTCACATATGATAAACATGCTCATAATCAAAGGACTATTAAATAGCATATTGGATCTGAACATATAATCTTCCACCAAATAAACCATATAGTAATCAACTACAAGATGTAATCAACACTACTAGTCACCCACAAAAACCAATCTATAGTTCTGGTAACAAGATTGAACACAAGAGATGAACTAGGGTTTGAGATGAGATGGTGTTGTTGAAGATGTTGATGGGGATTTCAACTGTGGGTGACTAGTACTCCTTTGATCATGAGGGAGAGTTTTTGGTGATGATGAGGACGAAGATTTCCCCCTCCGTGAGGGAAGTTCCCCCGACGGAATCGGTCCGCCGGAGGGCAAAAGTGCTCCTGCCCAAGTACCGCCTCAAGGTGGCGGCGCTTTGTCCTGAAAGTCCTCTTATTTTTTCTAGGTAAAAATGACTTATATACCAGAAGATGGGCACCGGAGGTGGGCCAAGGAGGCCACAACCCCCCAGGGCGCGCCAGGGGGCCCTGGCACGCCCAGGTGGGTTGTGCCCACCTGGTGGCCCCCCTCTGGTAGTTATTTGCTCCAGTATTTCTTATATATTCCATAAAAAATCCCCGTGGAGTTTCAGCTCATTTGGAGTTGTGCAGAATAGGTAGCCCGACGTATCTTTTTCAGGTCCGGATTTCCAACTGCCGGAATCCTCCCTCTTGGTGTGTACCTTGTAAATTATGAGAGAAAAGGCATTAGAATTACTCCAAAAAGAATTATTAAGGGTAAAAACATTATAAATAACAGTAATAAAACATGATGCAAAATGGACGTATCAGAAGCGCATCCAGTTTTTGCATAATATTTGTTTGTACATAATATTTCTTCGCCTTTCAAATGGCAAAACAAATAAGTACCCTAACTATTTCAATGGTTCCCTCCGGTTTGTCCGAAGTAGGACTTTCCAGATATATAAGTCCGGAAACTCACTATAGAAGAAAGTGATGATAGTGAAGCTGGTGACATCCCAGAGTGGGATCTTTGGGTGTAAAACTTTTTCTTCACGTGTGTCCCTTTGCGCCGTAACCATGGACAATCGGCATCATTTAACTAGATGCTCGGGTCAATAGTCACTGTGAAGGGAGCAATTTCATGAAACTTTTCATAATCTTCTGACATGTCTATCTTGTCCTCCACTCCTACGATGTTTCTTTTCATTGAAAGAACTATGTGGCGCTTTGGCTCATCGTATGATGTATTCGCTTCCTTATCTTTTCTTTTTCTCGGCGTGGTAGACATGTCCTTCACATAGAAAACCTGCGCCACATCATTGGCTAGGACGAATGGTTCGTCTGTGTACGCACGATTGTTGAGATCCACTGTTGCCATTCCGTACTGCGGGTCTTCCGTTACCCCGCGTCCTGTCAGATTGACCCATTTGCACCGAAACAAAGGGACCTTCAAATCACGTCCATAGTCAAGTTCCCATATCTCCTCTATATAACCATAATATGTGTCCTTTGGCCTATTGGTGTTTGCTGCATCAAAGCGGACACCACTGTTTTGGTTGGTGCTCTTTTTATCGTGGGCGATCGTGTAAAATGCTTTCCCATTTATCTCGTACCCTTTGAAAGTCAATATATTCGAAGATGGTAACTTGGACAACAAGTACATGCCATCTTCAAGAGCGTCGTCATGCATGAGACGTGTCTGCAACCAACCAGCGAAAGTCCCCGTTTGTTCACGTGTAATCCCGTGGTCAGACTACTCCGAGTGTTTGGTGCGTAGAATATTCTTATGTTCCTCGATATACGGAGCCACCAAGGCGGAATTTTGTAGAACTGTGTAGTGTGCTATAGTGATAGAATGCCCGTCCATACATATTATTGCTTTTGGTCCTAGTGTGCCTTTTCCACCCAGTCTGCCCTCATGCCACGATTCAAGAACACCAAACGGCTTAAGGTCAGGAATAAAGTCAACACAAAACTCAACGACCTCCTCATTTTCATGGCCCTTGGAGATGCTTCCTTCTGGCCTAGCACGGTTATGACCATATTTCTTTAAGACTCCCATGAACCTCTCAAAGAGGAACATATCGTGAAGAAATACAAGACCTAGAATGGCAATCTCTTCGACTACGTGAACTAGGACGTGCATCATGATATTGAAGAAGGATGGTGGGAACACCAACTCGAAACTGACAAGACATTGCACCAAATCATTTTGTAACCTTGGTATGATTTCTGGATCGATTACCTTCTGAGAGATTGCATTAAGGAATGCACATAGCTTCACAATGGCTAATCAAACGTTTTCCAGTATAAGCCCCCTCAATGCAACCGGAAGCAGTTGCGTCATAATCACGTGGCAGTCATGAGACTTTAGGTTCCGGAACTTTTTATCTGCCATATTTATTATTCCCTTTGTATTCAAAGAGAAGCCAGACGGGAGCTTCATGCCGAACAGGCATTCAAAGAAGATTTCATTCTCTTCTTTGGTAAGAGCATAGCTGGGATGACCCTGATGTATGCCGTCTTTTCCGTGCATACATTGCTGGTCCTCCCGTGCCTCCGATGTATCTTTTGTCTTCCCATACACGCCCAAGAAGCCTAGCAAGTTTACTCAAAGATTCTTCATCACGTGCATCACGTTGATTGCATAACGGATCTTTAAGTCTTTCCAATAGGGTAGGTCCCAAAATATAGATTTCTTCTTCCACATGGGTGCACGTCCGTCAGTGTCATTCGGAATAGATTGTCCGCCAGGACCCTTTCCAAAGATTACTTTTAAAACCCTTACCATATCAAGTATATCATGACTTGTACAGTGGCGAGGCTTCTTCCGGTGATCTGCCTTACCTTTGAAATGCTTGCCTTTCTTTCTTACGGAATGCCTGCTCAGAAGAAATCGATGATGTCCTAGGTACACATTCTTCTTACAATTATCCAAATATATAATATCGATATCATCTAAACAATGCGTCCATGCGCGGTATCCCTTGTTTGTCTGTCTTGAAAGGTTACTGAGAGTAGGCCAATCATTGATGGTCACAAACAACAATGCATGTAGGTCAAATTCCTCCTGATTGTGCTCATCCCACGCACGTACACCTTTTTCATTACACATCTATAGGAGTTCTTCAACTAATGGCCGTAGGTACACATCAATGTCGTTGCCGGGTTTCTTAGGGCCTTGGATGAGCACTGGCATCATAATGAACTTCCGCTTCATGCACAACCAAGGAGGAAGGTTATACATACATAGAGTCATAGGCAAGGTGCTATGATTGCTGCTCTGCTCCCCAAAAGGATTAATGCCATCTGCGCTTAGACCAAACCATATGTTCCTTGCGTCATCTGCAAAGTCCCCCCACTTTCTCTCGATTTTTCTCCATTGTGACCCATCAGCGGGTACTCTCAACTTCCCGTCTTTCTTACTATCTTCTTTGTGCCATCGCATCAACTTGGCATGCTCTTTGTTTTGGAACAAACATTTCAACCGTGGTATTATAGGAGCATACCACATCACCTTGGCAGGAATCTTCTTCCTGGGGCGCTCGTCCTCAACATCACCAGGGTCATCGTAGTTGATCTTATAGCGGATTGCACCGCATACTGGGCATGCATTCAAATCCTCGTACTCACCGTGGTAGAGGATGCAGTCATTAGGGCATGCATGTATCTTCTGCACCTCTAAACCTAGAGGGTAGACATCCTTCTTTGCTTCGTACGCACTGTCGGGCAATTCGTTGTCCTTCGGAAGCATCTTCTTTAACATTATCAGCAACTTTTCAAATCCCTTGTCAGATACACCATTCTTTGCCTTCCATTGCAGCAATTCCAGTGTGGTGCCCAGATTTTTCTTGTCAGCTTCGCAATTTGGGTACAACAATTTCTTGTGATCCTCTAAGATGTGCTGCAACTTCAGCCTCTCCTTTTCACTTGCGCAGTTTCTCTTGCATCGGCAATGGCCCGACCAAGATCATCAGTGGGCTCATCTGATGCCTCTTCTTCAGCTTCTTCCCGCATTGCCGGCTCAGCTTCTTCCCCCATTGTTGTACCATCGTATTCAGGGAACCTGTCGTGGAATTGTCACGGCAGATGTCCTTAGTGTCAGGACTTAGTTGCGAGGCCAGCGCAACTATGTAGTAGCTTGAGAGGGGTTGGGCGTAATCAAGAGACACAACACAAGACAAGGATTTAGACAGCTTCGGGCCCTGGGAAACATCATCCGGTAATAGCCCTACATGCTGTTTGTGGCTAGGTCTCATTATGCTCATCAGAGAGTCGCCGGTAAGCCGGCTCTTTGTGTCTAGCCCTAGAGATTGTTTCTTGTTGCCCGTCCCTCTTTGGGGTGCCCTGCCTCTCCTTATATAAGTTGAAGGGGCGGGTTACATGTGGAGTCCTATTAGGATTAGGACTAGTCTATTACAAGTGGAATCCTAGTCTGCTCCCTTAAGGGAAAACTCCTTATGCCTTTCCTCGTAAACCGGCCCACCATAACATGAGCCGGCCTTCTGGGCCTCGGGCCTTGTCATCCATCTGACCAGCTGTTGGGGTTATCAGTAAGTCACCAAATACTCGCCGGGTCTCTGTGAGCCGCCAAGTCCGGCCGGGTCATACTTCCGGCCGGGTCATACCGCGTGGTATATCCCCGACATTAGCCCCCTGTTTAATTTGGATTTATCCATGTTAAACTGATCCTGTAAAATAAACACAAGAACAAACTTGATAGGTTGTGTTCCGGGTTAAATATTTTCCTGAACCGGCACCTGATCATCTTTAAGTCCTTGTCATTTCCTTGTTGATATGTATATGCCCATGATCTCATAATAAATCTTCTTTAGCAGATATGTTTCAACTTTGTCAATGCAAAAAATCCAGATACTTCTTTTGAAAAGTCCGGGTCAATAGGCCAGCTTCAGAGTCAATTTGCTGACATTGGTCTCTTGTAGAGAAATATTGTGAAGAATAATCCACTTGAGTCGGCTTTCAAAGCGTCGGATTAAGAAATATTGGTCTTGAAATACTCATCTGATATTCAGCCAGTTTAAAGATGTAGAACTTGCCGGTTTAATATTACCAAAATCGCCGGTTTGTAAATATTGATGGCACCGAGTCATAATTGTTGCCGACGCCGAGTCATAATTGTTGATGACGCCGGGATATGATTGTTGCAGACACTAGGTCATAATGATTGGTGACGCCGGGTCAATCTGATTTGCTCAAAACTGGGAATTCGAAAGTATTTCTCCTTATATCCGTGTTACCTGTAGCCCCCAAGTGACAGGTTGTCATGCTTGCACCAACCTGGGACTTGTAATTGTCTTATGCCCACAAAACTTCAACCGGTGTAGCCTCCAAGGGCTGGGTCATTATGCAATAATGAGCAGGGATTTTGTAGATGTAGACTTGAGCAGCAACATGTAGCCCCCAAGGGCCGGCTCAGTAAGATAATATTGAGCTGGGACTTTATATATATTTCCTTGAAACGAATACCATATGCTGTAATCCTCTCCATGGGGCCCGAACCCACGTCCATAAGGTTAAGAGCTTTGTACTCTTCCAACTGAGTAGTGGACCTTTCAATACAATGGATTTAAACTTGTATACCTTGAATTGTTGACAGGAGCAATTGGTAGCCCCCAAGGGTTGGCTCATTACAATGTGATGAGTCGGGTCTTCAATAAAGCCAGTAAAAATGACTTTGCATTAGCCCCCAAGTGCCATGGTGCATGTTGGCAGTGACATGGGACTTGCATATTTGATGTGATCTCAATTTAAATAATGTAGCCCCAAGTGCCGGGTCGTAGCCTGCAGCGACCCGGGACTATTCTTTCCATTGTACAATAAATCATATCCATTGATAAAATAATAGCCATTGCGCCAAAGCGACTTTGAATACCTCATCTGTTGATAAGTCAATCCGGAGGTTAAATACCCGGTGGCTCTTGGCCAATGGCGATTTAATACACCTCCATTGTAAGCCGGAATTTATACAACCCGACGGCTTATAGCCTTTGAGAAAATCAAGAATTGATAACCATTTTGAGACACCAATTTCAATCTTAGATGATGGGCTTGAATTTAATCATTTATGTAAATCATAGCTCTGTAAATCCTGCAGAGTTTAAACAACATATGCCCTGGCGACTTAACGTCAAAAACCAGGGCATGTAACCACCCAAATTTAGTCTTATCCTGCACATAATTAGATCACAAGATCCCTTGGCGGTTTACCGCTGGGCGGGTCATAATATCTCACATATAACCACTATGATATTGAATTTATACTGCCGGTTTACATGACCTGTGCAGTAAGGGTGATAACCCAATCCTTAGAAGCCAAACCTTCCAAGTATTAATATTGTCATATGCTGGCGACTTGTTCGTCAAAAGCCAGGGTGGGTTAATAGATACCACATATATATATGCTTCAGATATGAGCAAAAAGCTTCAAATAAAATCCAAAAATTGTTTGCAAAAAGAGACTTCAAAAATTTTGAGGCTTCTGATTCGAATACGATCAGGAAACCATCCCACAGGGGTTAAGCTAAGATTCGAATATGATCATATAGCCCCCAGTGGCTTTGGCGTTGCCGATCAAGAGGGTACCGACAGCTATGTTCTCTTTGGTTCGAATACGACCTATGCTTGAACAGGAAGCCCCCAAAATGACCTTTGAGAGTTGTTTAACGATGCTGATTCAAATACGATCCACGTCGGTTCCCAAAAGGGGTTGAGCTATGATTCGAATACGATCAAGAAGCCCCCTAGTGAGCTCGGCAGTGTGCCGATCAAGAGGGTACCGACAGCTATGTTCTCTTTGGTTCGAATACGACCTATGTTTGAACAGGAAGCCCCCTAGTGATCATGAGAATATTTAATGACTCTTATTCGAATACGATCAGGGTCACACCAAAAGGGTTAAGCTAAATTCGAATACGATCAGTGCCCAATGGTCATTAAAGCAGGGTACCTATGTTTAGGTTGTGCTTTGTAAAGACTCTTTTTGGTCCCATTAATTTTTCCTGAGAACTCAAACTTTGCGAGAGATAAATTCTTTTTGAACCGGAAAAACCGGATATTGAGAGTTTCAAAGCTTTGTGATAAACAAATTTACCTTGAACCGGATTTGAGAGCTTCAAAACTTTGTGGCAGATAAATTTCCCTTGAACCGGATTTTAAACCGGATATTAAGAGCTTCAGTGCTTCGTGGGAGATGTCAAGTCTCTTGAGCCAGATCTAAACCGGAATCCTTCTTTTTAAGCCGGAAATTTTCTGACGGCCTTTAAACTTTTTCACCAATATGGCGGTAGCCTCCGGGACCGAATTATTTCTCCCTCCAATGACCCGGAATTCTTGAATGCATTGAAACCGACCAATGCTGCCGAGTCATATCATTGTAGCCCCCGAGTCTCAAGACGACTCGAGGAGTTGGCTTTGAGATTCTCCATATTGACCATAGCATAAGGTGTATATCATTGGTATTGACAGCGCGATGTGAATCCACAGAAGGTTGAAGTGACTGCAGCGGGTTATAAATGATCCCGTATGAGCCGTGTCAGCAACTCGGCCAATGGTTCCTTCCAATTGGATGTTTTGAAGTTAACCAAACTGTAGTGGCGGCGACTTGTGCGCCTGCCCATTGAACCATCCAGTGCAGACGGTGGTTCATAATATATGATAATTTGCCTCCAATTTGTTGAAAGAAAAACCGGGCTACCCAAGCTGTGACTTGCTCATACTTCAATAAACAGCTCATGCAGACAGGTGAGGCCCGGTATGTTGATGTAGACCAGTCGAGAGAAACGGACGACAAAGACGACCGCGGCATCAGAGGCAGCACAGACAGATGAGTCGGCCCCGGTGTTGTAATCCGGCACGGACCGGCGAGTCGATCGCAGGCGCGGTAAAACCGCGCGGACGGGCGGTTCGGCCTCGTCATGTTGATGTAAACTGGGCCGCAGAGGCAGCGGCTTGCACATATACTCATTGTGCATTATGGCATGGTTAGATGATGGCGCATCATAATAGTGGCGCGAGTCATATATCCAGGACCCTTACTTTTGCAGTGAACAATTGTCCTGCACACAAAAATACACAAACCAAAGTAATTTTTCTTTGACAAAAATGAATATATGCAAAAAATATACTTAGAGGGATGTCACCGGATTCGCCCGGACAACAGATGAGTCGGCCGTGGTGTTGTAAGCCGGCGCGGTCGAGAGAATCGGGTGCGGCCGCAACATTTGTGAGCCGGATTTGGACACACAAATCGGCCGCAGGTGCAGACGGAAGAGTCGACCTCATTTGACATAAACCGAACAGCGGGGCGGCGACTTGCACGTGTATCATCGTGCAGTGCAACACACGCAAACAGCAATGCAGATGTCACTGGCTCGCACTCCATACTCGGGGTCTTGACGACACCTTTATAGTGAATAATTGCCCTTCGTATAACAACACTGATATATTTGGACGACAGATGATTTTCATGTGATGCATTGTCCATGAGGATGTCTGTAAGCGTATAACAATGAAGTTGGTACTGCTGACTTGACAGACTGTTCTTTGATGGGTAAAGCGGTCACCACAATTCGTCTGACATGCGTGTCGCCACTAGTATTGAAATAGCACAAATTGATGGCCACGTGCTTGCTTTTTGACAGACGCGACTGGTTGTACTGTTTGATCAACCAACAAAATCCAAACCACCAGTAACCTTCACGTAAGCATATTTCTCCAAAATCAATAGTACATATGTACTAGTTCTTGATGATGTGCCCCACGCTTCCACTAGTATTTGACCCAGACAGTTTTTGCTTGATGGGAATGGATCACATATGGAGTAGCAACATCAGCCAGCCGGTCAGGTATACGTGCGGCGCTACGGCTGGAATTTAAGAGCTGCGGCAGAGGAGGCGCTGGCGACTCGGCGAGGCGGGCCATAGTGACGGCGGCTCGATGCAGCTGCGACTTAAGAGGAGGCCGGCCGGCTGACGGATTGGAGACAGGTTGGAGACCAGGCGGCTTGCAGCAGCTGCAGGAGTGGAAACAGCGGCAACTTGATGCTACCGGCCGGCTCCGCGGCGGCGACTCACGGCCAAAACAAAGGGCGCGCTGCTCCGGGGCCATAGTGAGGTGCAGCGGTCGGCGGGTCAGCCATGGCGGATCGACCACGGCGTGCGGCAGCTGAGGCGGCTGCATTTAACTGAGGCATGCCAGAACCGGCAAGGCTTCGAGGACACGGGCGAGGCTGGCAAGGACTCGCGGCGGTACAACAACTTAGAGGCAAGGCCGTACGCAGCAGGACCGGTGTGACGCAGTAGTGGCGGAGACGTGGCCGGGGCGGCTCGAGGAGGCCCCTGGCGGGTCGCAGCACCAGCGGGGCATCACAGCCGCGAGTCGGCGCAACTGTGGGTGAAGAGGCGCGGTGAGGACGGGTCACGAACTCACCATGGCGACTGAGGTGGCTTGGTGACGGTGAATCCGGGTCGTTTTCCGAGCAAGGCAGCGAAGGCTGGGCGGAGGTCGAGTCCGTGACTTTCCATCATTGCCTCCTCCTGGGATCCGTTTTTTCCTTTTCCTTGACAACCACGAGCCAGAGCCATGTATTATTCTCCTGGAAGACTCTTTGTATGCGTATAGCAACTAGATTTGACAAAAGAAAAACCCGATCTGGCTTCACGTAATGGCCTCTGCGATTCCCGTATGTGGCGGCGGCGACTCAGTGAATCCGAGAAAAACAACGTAATTTGATGATTTTGATCTGTACTAATGAAATCTTCTGCCCTTGGCTCCTCGCGGTGGCATTGCGGAAAGTGATCCGACCACAATGTATCGCCTGGTCGCGTGTGATGGTGTACACAAACGCAATCCGGCTCTTCTTCATCTGAAAATCATGAAATTCTCGAACACTAAGATTGATCCCTCCAAGAACTCAACACCACCGTGCGCGTGCCCCACGGTGGGCGCCAACTGTCGTGGAATTGTCACGGCAGATGTCCTTAGTGTCAGGACTTAGTCGCGAGGCCAGCGCAACTATGTAGTAGCTTGAGAGGGGTTGGGCGGAATCGAGAGACGCAACACAAGACAAGGATTTAGACAGCTTCGGGCCCCGGGAAACATCATCCGGTAATAGCCCTACATGCTGTTTGTGGCTAGGTCTCATTATGCTCATCAGAGAGTCGCCGGTAAGCCGGCTCTTTGTGTCTAGCCCTAGAGATTGTTTCTTGTTGCTCGTCCTTCTTTGGGGTGCCCTGCCCCTCCTTATATAAGTTGAAGGGGCAGGTTACATGTGGAGTCCTATTAGGATTAGGACTAGTCTATTACAAGTGGAATCCTAGTCTGCTCCCTTAAGGGAAAACTCCTTATGCCTTTCCTCGTAAACCGGCCCACCATAACATGAGCCGGCCTTCTGGGCCTTGGGCCTTGTCAGCCATCTGACCCGCTGTTGGGGTTATCAGTAAGTCACCAAATACTCGCCGGGTCTCTATGAGCCGCCAAGTCCGGCCGGGTCATACCGCGTGGTATATCCCCGACAGAACCCATGGCCAGGATAGCTGTCGTCATCCTCTTCTTCTTCATTCTCTTCCATTAGGACCCCTCTTTCTCCATGCTTGGTCCAACAGTTATAGCCGGACATGAAACCGGACTCAAACATGTGGATTTGAATGGTTCTTGAGTTAGAGTATTTTCGAGCATTCTTACAGTCAGCACATGGACAACACATAAAACCATCCGCCTGCTTGTTTTCCTCAGCCGCAATCAGAAAAGTATGCACACCATTAATGAACCGGGGAGAGCATCGGTCATCTTACATCCATTGTCGGCTCACCTTCATTACACAACACCGAAAATACCAAACTAATACAAGTTCATACATAAAGTTCATACACACTTATTTTCATAAAACAACATACAAACTCTCTAGCTAAAGCATTTAAATGCAACAACAAAGGCAATCAAGATCGCAACTAAGGTAAAAATTGATCCAAAAGCATAATGATACCAAGCCTCACTAACAATGGCATATTTTCTAATCTTTCTAATCTTCAAGCGCATTGCATCCATCTTAAATTGTGATCATCGAGGACATCGGCAACATGCAACTCCAATTCCATCTTCTCCTCCTCAATTCTTTTCAAATTTTTCTTCAAGTAGTTGGTTTTTTTAACTAAATTTAACCTCTCGACAAGAGGGTCGGTTGGAATTTCTGGTTCACGTACCTCCTAGATAAAAATATGCATGTCAACTTGATGGGCATAATTTGTCATAAACACTAAATGCAACAAATACATATAAAAGAGAATATACCACATCGAAATCATAAACCGGACGAGGGCCGACGGGGACGGATATCAAAACCATGCCACTATGCATAAACAACAACGTACCGGTAGGAAAATTATACAAGTAACTATCTAAATCACACAAACATTATTTTTTTAATAAAAGGATAAGAACAAGAGGCTCACCAAGGTGGTGCGGACGACGGGACGGTGCGGGCGATCGACGGTGGTTAGGATGGGGACGGGAAGGCACTAAGTAAACCACACCTACACGTGGAAACTAAGAAGTTAATTTGAACTTAAATGGCATATAAATCAAATAAACTACCACATATAATACTCCCAAACTAAAACCCACAAATCACTATACTTATAGAGCATTGCAAGAGCTAATCTAGCAATGAGAAATGAAAGGACAAAGTTGCTAACCTTTGTGAACACTTGGAAGGATGGGGTGCCTTCAAACCTTTACAATGTTTTGCAAAAAATGGAGGACGATCTCGAGCAAGAGGGGAAGAACAGAGATATTTTGCTCGACAAAGGGTTCATATAGGAGCATCTTTTGTCCCGGTTGGTTATGCAAACCGGGACTAAAGGTGCATCTCTAGTCCCGGTTTGTGACATGAGCCGGGACTAAATGTGCCAGTGGGCCCCCAGCCTGACACAAGCCTGCCACCACACCTTTACTAGAGGTTCAACATGAACCAGGACTAATGATTCCCGCCCCCTAGTCACTGGAGCCGGCAATAATGGTCACATTAGTGCCCGTCCGTTTACAAACCGGGACTAATGTTGCTCACGTAAAGTAGTTTTTATACTAGTGAAGTTATTATTGCCTCTAGGGAATATCTCCAATAGTCTCCCACTTGCACTAGAGTGAATAATCTAGTTCACATCACCATGTGATCAACAACCAATGAGTTCTAGGGTTAAATCTATTATGCTTGTGAGAGAGGTTTTATCAACGGTTCTGCAACATTCAGATCCGCGTGTACTTCGCAAATCTCTATGTCATACTGTAGATGCTGCTACCACGGTCCACTTGGAGCTATTCCAAATGGATACTCCACTATACGTATGCGGTTTGCTACTCAGAGTCATCCAGATTGGTCTTAAATCTTGCATTGACGTCACCCTTTACGTCGAACTCTTTATCACCTCAATAACCGAGAAACATTTCCTTATTCCTCTAAGGATAATTTTGACCGCTGTCCAGTGATCCACTCCTGGATCACTCTTGTACCCCCTTGCCAGACACGGGGCAAGGCACACATCAGGTGAGGTACACAGCATGGCATACTGTTGGGGATATAACTATTGGGTATGACCCGCCCAGGAGGGGCCGGGTTATACCAGCGGCGGTTCATCAAGAGAAATCCCGTGAAGATGTTGAAGATGGCGGTTCATGAAGCAGACTTGCTAAGGGCCCGAAGCCCGTAGGCAACTTAAGGCCCATAGGTGTAAACCGCCATATATGTATGACTTGGAATGTAAGGCAAGTATAATTGGTCACCGTGCCGGACACATTGATTATGAGCCGGCCGGGACTCTGTGAGTCGTTGGGCGTCAACCTGTGTATATAAAGGGACGACCCGGAGATAGCTTAGGAGAAGAGAAAGAACAGATCGAAAGCTAGGTCAAGCGTATTCGCTCCCTGGTAATGAAGACATAAGAGAGAGAACAGATCAAAAGCTAGGTCAAGTGTCAACCTGTGAATCCAAAACCAGTAACAACAACATCGTCAGCCTTCTCCTCAGCAAGCTTAATCAGGCTTGGCAGCTTAGAAATAGCCGGTTCAACATCTATATGATCTATGGAGACTTCATGGTCTTGTGGTGGCGGATCATCAATAATATCTTCAGCAGCTGGTTGTTGTTGTTGTTCTGGCTCGGCCGGGATGACATCGTCGGCCGGCTTACTCAACTTTGCTTTCTTGATGGGTTTGGCCTGGCCCCTGAAAATAAGAATCATAAAGAGGTCAGTGTAATGATCAGATATAAATTTTGAATAGTTGCACAGGTAAAGTTTTGAAAGCTGGGATTTGAGTTCCCGTTGACTCACCAGAGGAGGAATGAGAAGTCCCCTAATAGTTTGAATCAGACGGGTTAAGAGGGTGTCGGAAATGACCCGCCTTGGGATAAAGTATATCAGAAATAGGTAAGACCTCTGGGCGGCGTTTGAGAACCGGTGTGTTTGGTAAGCCGGACGAAGTGATTACACCACCGCTATGCCGGGTGGTACGGCTAGCTTCGTGTTGCTGTTTCTTCAAAAGAAAGTTGGGATCCAAGTGAGCTAGAGGGTGAGAAAAGCTTACTTTCTGGCTTGCTTGTCGGGTTTTCTGTGTTGGAAGAGGTTCTGAGCCGGAGGAAAGAATAATTACCTCTGTGTCGCCTGCACGGCTGGCCTCTGCGTCCTCCTGATAACAATCATTATCAAGGAGATGTATTAAAAAGGAGCCAAGAGAGTCAAGTTCTACCTCCGACTCATTATGATCATCATCATCATCAATGTTTAACTCGGCGGACTCGGTGGTCTTCTTCTTGGCAGTCCTCTTGGTGGCCTTTGTTTTGGTATGAGCCGGTTTTGCCGGCTTATCTTGCGATTTCTTCTTCCAAAATGGAGAATCAACCTGTTGAGGTCAAAAAGATTATGAGTAAGTATAACCATTGAAAATATTGATTAAATGGAAGGTGTGCAACACTTACGGCTAGCGGCTTGTTGAAGGAGCTAAAAGGACTAAGTCTTGTTTTGCTGCATTCCTTTAAAGGTTCGTTTAGGAATTTCTTGGTGGCTTCTGTAATTTCTGCTTCAGACAGTTGAATGTCACCGTGGCGTTGGGGATCTTTTATGTCACCAGTGTATTCACACATTAAGCCGGGGCGACGGCTTAATGGCAAGATGCTCCAAGACACCCAACACCGGACAATGTCGATGCCGGTTAAGCCATTGGCCATAAAGGCTCTGAGTCTTGAAAATGCTGGTGCATATTTAGCCCTTTCCTTCACAATGAGCCGTGAGGGGAGTGGATGTGTGCCGCTAAGTCGGTGATCACGGTAACCCGACAGAGGATTCTCACCAGCTGGAGATGTATCTTGCAAATAGAACCAAGTTTGGTTCCAGCCTTTGGTGTGACTATGAGGCTCAGCATAGGGAAAGCTGACTTCTTTCCTCTTTTGAATTGAAACCCCACCGAGTTTGGTGTTGGGCCCGTCAACAAACTCAGTCTGACGATTTAAATAGTAGAATTCTCTGAATAAATCAACTATGGGCTCTTCTTGAAGATAAGCTTCACAGAACACTTGAAAATTGCAAATGTTGGATACAGAGTTAGGTCCGATATCTTGAGGGTGAAGTTGGAGGAAATGAAGCACATCACAGAAAAACTTTGAGCCGGGTGGGCTGAACCCCCGACTCAGGTGGTCAGTAAAGACAATCACTTCTCCATCCCTGGGTGTAGGTGGATTTTCTTCACCAGGGGCCCTCCAATGGATGACCTCTTTTTTGGCTAAGGCTCCAGTTGCAACATGATTGTTCAGATCTTCTTCCGTAACCCGGGATTCGACCCAATTGCAGGAAGTGTATGTCTTAGCCATTTTTTCTTGATGATCTGAAAGAAAGATTATGCCGGTTCAAGATTATATGGTTAAGCCGGCTGATGGTTCAAAAGGCAAGCCGGAGATTACATGAAGCATACATGGGTGTTAAACCAGAGATTGGCATTGAAGTTATAAAGACAAGATATTGGCGGCTTAAGAGGGGACTAATGCTACCTGGCGGGTTATGGTTTTAGAGTTAAGCCACCCACACAATTATTGAGGTACAGATCTGAGAAATGAAAAATTGCTAAGTCTTAAAAAACAGGTTTCGCAGATTGATGCTATGATTTTGGATCTACGACACTTTAGATAATGGAAAAATATCTAGACCTAAAATTACGGTGCTTGAGTAGTTCATATGTCCAGATCGGATTTTTTATGCAAAAGGAGATGCCCTAGTAGAAAAAATGAGTACTACAACTACCACCGCACAGGAGAGGTACCAAGTTTGGATTAAAAAGAGCAAGCTACAGAAAAGAACGAAGATGAACTCCGACGAACTCATAGGAAACCCTAATGGGATCTATGGGAAAAGGAAGGAGGAGAACTCACCAGAGCTGTTGAATAGTGGAGGCGCACGGATGAATTATGGTCAGAACAGGTTGATGCAGCGGCCGTGGTTGAGGCAGTGGCGAAGGTCGACGACATCGGTGGAGTTCGGGCGCTGAGGCAACGCGAGGTGGAAGACAAAGACGAGGAGGCAAGGGGGGAAGTGAAAGGAACCCCTGGCCCTATTGTAAGGCTGGAAAGATAAGTGGCAGGCGTAGGAATCGAGGAGGTTAAAAAATGGATATGTGACGGCGCGGACGCCTTGATTTTTGGAGGTTCATTAGAAGAGAAGATACATTAAGATTTGGGATTTATGTAATATTAATGACAGGTGACGTCACGGCGGGTTACCACGATCCTAGATGATGATGCCACGGCGAGTTATAGGGTCTCGCAAGAATAAATGAAGAAGGATTTTCCTAAGTGTTGAAGACTGACATGAACAAGTTCAAATCAACCTGGGGCCTAATGTTGGGGATATGACTATTGGGTATGACCCGCCCAGGAGGGGCCGGGTTATACCAACGGCAGTTCATCAAGATAAAGCCCATGAAGATGTTGAAGATGGCGGTTCATGAAGCAGACTTGCTAAGGGCCCGAAGCCCATAAGCGACTTAAGGCCCATAGGTGTAAACCGCCATATATGTATGACTTGGATTCTAAGGCAAGTATAATTGGTCACCGTGCCGGACATATTGATTATGAGCCGGCCGGGACTCTGTGAGTCACCAGGCATCAGCCTGTGTATATAAAGGGACGACCCAGCGACGGGTTAGGAGAAGAGAGAGAGAACATATCGAAAGCTAGGTCAAGCGTATTCGCTCCCTGGTAATCGAGACATAAGCAATACCACCTCAAACTGGATTAGGCCTTTACCTTCACCGCAAGGGGCCGAACTAGTTTAAACTCCTTGTGTCCTTTGTCCCGTTTAACCCCTTTAAGCTAACCTAGTTGCGATGGCTCCACGACTAAGTTCTTCTGCTAGGACATCTACCGTGATAATTCCACGACACATACCGTATAGAGCCTATGGCTGAGGCATAGGGGACGACCTTTGTCCTTTTTCTTTCTTCTTCCGTGGTCGAGCTTTGGTTCTTACTCAACTTCACACCTTACAACTCAGGCAAGAACTCCTTTGACTGCTCCATTTTGAACTCCTTCAAAATCATGTCTAGGTATGTGCTCTGTGAAAGTCTTATCAGGCGTCTTGATCTATCTCTATAGATCTTGTTGCCCAATATGTAAGCAGCTTTACCCAGCTCTTCCTTTGAAAAACTGCTTTCAAACAACCCTTTATGCTTTCCAGAAATTCTACACCATTTCTGAGCAACAATATTTCATCCACATATACTTATCAGAAATGTTGTAGTGCTCCCGCTCACTTTCTTGTAAATACAAGTTTCTTGCAAACTTTGTATAAACCCAAAAGCTTTGATCACCTCATCAAAGCATATGTTCCAACTTTGAGATACTTGTTCCAGTCCATAGAAGGATCGTTGGAGCTTGCATACCTTTTAGCATTCTTAGGATCGACAAAACCTTTTGGTTGTATCACATACAAGCTTTCCTCACAGAAACCGTCAAGGAAACTTTGTTTTGACATCCATCTGCTAGATTTCATAATTGAAAATGCAGCAACTGCTAACATAATTCCAACAGACATTAGCATCGCTATGATTGAGAAAGTCTCATCACAATCAACTCCTTGAACTTGTCGGAAACTTCTTTGTGACAAGTCGAGCTTCATAAATGGTGACATTACCATCAGTGTTTGTCTTCCTCTTAAAGATCCATTTATTCTTAATGGCTTGCTGATCATCAAGCAAGTCCACCAAAGTCCATACTTTGTTCTCATACATGGATCCTATCTCGGATTTCATGGCTCCCAGCCATTTGTTGGAATCCGGGCCCACCATCATTCTCCATAGCTCGTAGGTTCACCGTTGTCCAACAACATGACCTCTAAGACAAGGTTACTGTACTACTCAGGAGTTGTGCATACCCGTGTCGACCTACGAGGTTCGATAGTAACTTGATGTGAACCTTCATGATCATGCTCTTCAGCTTCGTCTTCAACTGACGTAGGTGCCACAAAAACATCTTTCTGTGTTGTGCTCGCTGGTTGAAGTAAAGGTTCAACAACCTCATCAAGTTCTACCTTCCTCCCACTCAATTCTTTAGAGAGAAACTCCTTCTCTAGAAAGGATCCATTTTTGGCAAAAAAGACCTTGCCTTAGGATCTGAGATAGAAGGTGTACCCAACTATTTCCTTAGGGTATCCTATGAAGATGCAGTTTTCCACTTTGGGTTCGAGCTTATCAGGCTGAAGCCTTTTCACATAAGCGTCGTAGCCCCAAACCTTAAGAAACGACAACTTTGGTTTCTTGCCAAACCATAGTTCATACGGTATCGTCTCAACGGATTTAGATGGTGCCCTATTTCAAGTGAATGTAGTTATATCTAATGCATAACCCCAAAACGATTGTGGTAGATCGGCAAGAGACATCATAGAACGCACCATATCCAATAAGGTACGATTACGATGTTCGCACACACCGTTACGATGTGGTGTTCCACGTGGCATCAACTTTGAAACAATTCTACATTGTCTTAAGTTATTGCCAAACTCATAACTCAGATATTCTCCCATTTGACCGGGTCATAGGAATTTAATCTTCTTGTTCCGATGATTCTCAACTTCACTCTGAAATTACTTGAACTTTTCAAACATTTCAGACTTATGCTTCATTAAGTAAACATAACCATATCTACTCAAATCATCAGTGAAGGTGAGGAAATAACGATATCCACCGCGTGCATCAACACTCATCGGACCGCACACATTGATGTCTACTACGCAACTTTATTCTTGTAGACACGTGTTGGGCCTCCAAGCGCAGAGTTTTGTAGGACAGTAGCAATTTTCCCTTAAGTGGATGACCTAAGGTTTATTAATCTGTGGGAGGTGTAGGATGAAGATGGTCTCTCAAAAACGACCCTGCAATCAAATACAAGAAATCTCTTGTGTCCCCAACACACCCAATACAATGGCAATTTGTATAGGTGCACTAGTTCGGCAAAGAGATGGTGATACAAGTGTAATATGGATGGTAGAAATATATTTTTATAATCTGAATAAATAAAACAGCAAGGTAGCAAATAGTAACGGGCACAAAAAACGTATTGCAATGCTTGAAAATGAGGCCTAGGGTTCGTACTTTCGCTAGTGCATTTTCTCAACAATGTTAATATAATTGGATCATATAGCCACCCCTCAAAGTCCGATGAAGAATCACTCCAAAGTTCCTATCTAGCGGAGAACATAAGAAGAAATCGTTTGTAGGGTACGAAACCACCTCGAAGCTATTCTTTCGATCTATCCAAGAGTTCGTCCTAAAATAACACCAAATAATTTCAGATTCATAATACTCAATCCAACACAAAGAACTTCAAAGAGTGCCCCAAGATTTCTACCGGAGAAACAAAAGACGAGAACGTGCATCAACCCCTGCGCGTAGACTACCCCAATGTCACCGCGGGAATCCGCAAGTTGAGTGCCAAAACACATATCAAGTGAATAAATATGATACCCTATTGTCACCATGAGTATTCATATGCAAGACATATATCAAGTGCTCTCAAATCCATAAAAGTATTCAATCTGGTAACAACGAAATCTCAAAGGGAAGAACTCAATTCATCACAACAAGATAGAGAGGGGAAAACACCATATGATCCGACTATATTAACAAAGCTCGTGATACATCAAGATCGTGCAATCTCAAGAACACGAGAGAGAGAGATTAAACACATAGGTACTGGTACAAACCCTCATCCCCGAGGGTGGACTACTCCCTCCTCATCGTGGTGGCTGCCCGAATGATGAAGATGGCCACCGAAGATGATTCCCCCCTCCGACAGGGTGCCGGAACGGGTCTCAATTGGTTTTCGGTGGCTACAGAGCCCTGTGGCGATGGAACTTCTGATCTACGTTTATTTCTAATGGTTTCTCTATTTATAGGATTTTTGGGCATCGGTTTCACGCGAAGATGGGCCTCGAGGTGAGCACAACCCACCGCGGTGAGCCAGCCCCACCAGGCGCGCCCTGGTGGGTTGTACCCTCCTCGTGGCTCTTCTGGCCCTCCCACGAAGCTTCGGGGGTCTCTTTTGTTCCAAAAAAATTCGTCAAAAAGTTTCAGCTCATTTGGAGAACTTTCATTTATGCACAAAAAACAACACCACGGTAGTTCTGCTGAAAGCAGCGTCAGTCTAGGTTAGTTCCATGCAAATCATACCAAAACATATAAAATTGTTGTAAACATGGCATTAATACTTCATAAAATATAGATACGTTGGAGACATATCACACATCAGCATGTATGATTTCTAACAAGTCATTTGCCCGTTCCATTGTTCCCGAAAACAGGGTTTTAGTCATCTTGCCCATGAGGCATGGTTCACATGTGTCAAGTGATTCAAAATCAAGTGACTCCAAAAGTCCTTCAACATGGAGTTTCTTCATGAGCTTTACACCAATATGAGCTAAGCGGCAGTGCCACAAGAAAGTGGTACTATCATTATCAACTCTACTTCTTTCGGCATCAATGTTATGAACACGTGTATCACTACGATCGAGATTCAATGAACCATTCACATTGGGTGCATGCCCATAGAAGGTATTATTCATGTAAATTGAATAACCATTATTCTTTGACTAAATGAATAACCATATTGCAATAAACATGATCTAATCATGTTCATGCTCAACACTAATCTCGAAGGTAGAGGGAGCGTACTGTGGTGATCACATCAACCTCGGAAACACTTCCAACACATATCGTCACCTCGCCTTTAGCTAGTCTTCGTTTATTCCGCAGCTTTTGTTTCGAGTTACCAATATTAATAAATTGTCAGGAAAAACAAATAGGGGTATACATTTTTTCCCTGACTCGTACACGAATCGGTCAAGGCCATGCCAGAGTACAAGAGACCAAGAGCTTCAAAGGACCAACATGCAGACCAAGAGGACCAAAGTCAACCCAGAGAAACAAGATGTCACCAGGAGAAAAGCCTCCCTTGCCGGGCAGACGAGCTCGACAAGGACGGGGTCGCCCCGAAAGAAGACGTCCAAGATGTCCCGACAGGGTCTGCCGGGACTCACAAAGGCAAAACCACCTCACCCAACTACTCCACCACGACCCGCGTCGTCAATCAGTGCGGTGTCAAGCCGCAAAGTGACTAAGTGGTAGCCATTTGCCACATGGCGGCCTCTTTCTACAGGAAATGCCTATAGATGACACCCGTCCTGCGATGAGTCAAGCGAGCAGGCGTGGAGCTGGCGAGACCGCCCGGCACGGCTTGCCGGGCAACCAATGACGTGACGTTAAGTGGTGCATTTAATGCACTGTTTGCTATCTTATCAGTGCATAATGACTACTTTTCCATTGTGGTAACCCCTTAATCTATAAAAGGAGGACCATGGCAACCGTAGAAAGGGTTACAAGGTCGGATAACAAACACGCCCATACGCGCGTAGCCACTGCCGCCCTTGCTGGGCAAGTGTACTACGCTCCCCCACCACTCTTCCACCATCCATCCACCAAAGCAGGAGTAGGGTTTTACGCCTCACGGCGGCCCAAACTTGGGTAAAATTACCTTCGTGATCTCTGTCGTGCCGCCCCACGCTCGTCTGCTCTTTGTGGAATGCGACGTCCCCCTGCCGAACCAGCAAGGGGCCCTTTGGTCGCATAGGTGGTCGTGGTTTCCCAGGACATCTTTGGCGCGCCAGGTAGGGGGGTCGCTTGCCCGAACATGAAAGCATGAGTAGTGCGCCCTATCCGTGGTAGCCCGCAAGAAGCCTCTGGCATTTGCGGCGCCCACGAAGATACGGAAACTAAGGGGGACCATCCCCGCACCACACTGTTCATCTCCACGCCTCGCCGTAGCCGCGGATACGGCGAAGATCACTGCTGGTGGCAATTTGCTCCTCTCAGCGACCCAGGTGGTGCGCCTGCTGTTCAGGCGTCATTCCGAAAAATGAGGTGGGCCGCGCGGGCGCGAGGTCCCTCTTTCCCATTCCTTCCCTTCAACAACAATCGAGTTGTTTTGTCCCTGGCATCGCCAATGTCGATGACTAACGCGCGATACTCGGTCTAGTATTTACCCTATTTCAGGAACCCTAAGTGAAGCGCTGGTATGAATCCGTTGGTTGATGCCTCGGTGATATGCTCCGGCAAAACCATCTGCATTGGTATAGTCCACGCGATAGCTGCCACCAGGCTGTTTCAATGAAAGGAGGGGGGAAGGGAGGTAGACTGGGAGAGCCCGGCACCGTACCCCGATGCCCGCCTGCCGCACAAGATGCGTGTCGGTCCCTTCTGGGAACGAAAGATTTGCCCGATTGGCTTCCGCTCCTCCGGGCGTCGCGAGCGCGCCAAGCGGGCGGCCCGACAGAGGAGAACGGAGCTTAAAATGAAAGCTAAGTCTACAATTATCACTTCTTGTTGATACATTTCAAATTTTTGTAGTTGTTTATCCCTTAACTTTAGTGAGAGTTCGTATCGTGAAAACCCTCATGTGATGGAACCTTGGCTAGTTTCTTTGATCGCACCATTGTCCTGTCCCGATATATGCTCTCAGGTCAAGAGGTTGCGTCGAGAGCTACCTAGGAAAAACCTGCCGGGACGCATCCACGCCAAGATGAATGTTAAGATCCAGACCCTTAGGACAATCGCGTCAATATGATACCGGCAGGCATCCAGAGCAGACATAGGGATTGATCATCCGAACACAAACATATAGAGCTCAAAGGGATAAACACGCATTTAAGATCCAGCCGAGAATATTAGTTCCAAGCAAACACTAGAGATAGAGTGACTAAACACAAAGTATACGTCATGCACTGGTGCGCATCGGTCCTAAACAAACGGTTTTTAACCTGTTTCCACGACGGCGTTTGGAACCATCGCCAAGTGAGTGTGTGCGATAGGGTGTCCTTCCCACACGACTGAGAAACCGTCGGGGATATGGAGCAGTGATCCACAGGCCTTCCTAAATGTAATCGTGTGCGATGCAGCACACACTAAATTCTTTCGCACGTGTGGTATCGATGATTAAGCGTTTCTAATGACGCAGTGAAACCATACGGTCTATCGTAACGAACCATTTGGGAAATAGTATGTAAGGCACACGGGCCAACATATGAACTGTGTGCGATTTGTGCCCCATCACACACGAGTTTTCTGCGTAACCCGTCTGCCATGCTAGACTCCATCACACATGTTTTCCAATAATTACCGTCTGTGATAATGTTCTATCACAGACGGTTCAGGAGCACCTTCGCACACATACAAATGCTGCAGACCGTTTGTGATTTGTGATGTATCACGGACGGTTGCCGCAAGAGTGATGTGTGCGTTTCGTTTGGGATCCCACACGTTTCTTGAAAAATGTATGACTGGGATTGTATTTTGCATTGGGCACGGTTTACTCCCAGTTCCCGTGTGCGATAACGCGATATCACAAACAGTTTCGGAGAACATACACACACGTAGTAGCGCTACAAATCATTTGCGATCTGCTGTGTATCACCAACGGTTTCGCTATGATTGACGTATGCTTTCCGATGTGGATCGCACACACTCATTTATTTGAACCGTGTGCGGAGCAATTGCCAGGTTAAAACAGAAATATCCCATTTTGAATTGGCACTCAAAAAGCAAGTTCGCCACAATATACAATTGAACAAATAAACAAAAATATCCCATTTTGAATCGGCACGCAAAAAGAAAATTCGCCACAACATTCAATTGAACAAATAGTGTCCACAGGAAGAACATTCATCAGATTTCGCAACAATTGCAATTGAACATATGGTAGCTAAATTCCAGTGATCTGTCCACACATATATGCATTACATAATTAATCATAGTGTACGAAATACGAAGACCTCATCAGATGGAAAACAATGGATCCATGCGTTATATGTTTAGCAGCTAACTCTTACTCAATGTTTCAGGAGAACGCATGCTGAAATCTTCATTATCACCAGTGGGATTGATGTAGTGATCCAGGAAGAAGTCGCTGATAAATCTCTGAACCATCAGCAATTCACCAGCCGGGAGCGGTTCAGGGGTCCTCGTTTTTAAGATGAGTTGCAGTATTTTTAAGATCAGAATGTGCCATATGAGTGGAGTAGAAGATATTAATTAAGATAGAGTTACTGGTACTAATTCGCGAGGATCGTCACAACTATGAGCAGATTTGCAGATGGAGATCATGTGTCTGCAAACATAGTGTCCACAAAGGTTGGTCTCTGCTTCTTGCTGAGGACACTGAAATTTTTTGTACAAAATTAGTCATGTATTTGTCCTGTTAGGAACAACCTAACCGGTGTTAGATGTATTATTTTCTCTTTGGACAAAATAGAAAGAGGTTTATTTAGAAGCTTGAACATTTGACTAGCGTAAGGGAAGGTATTTGCAGACTGTTGGATAAATTTTCTGAAAATAACGGATTTCGGTGTGTTACCGGAGAAACGATCTCGTGCTGCACGGGTTGTTCCATCTTGAATAGGTTCCCTGGTTTAGTTTTCCACAATGCGAGCACACTGCAAATTATGTGAATTTTGACAACATCAATTATTGAACCTGATATGAATGCAAATTAATTTCAACATCATAGAATTCAATACCTATCCAAGAATTGCTGAACATGCGTCAGATCCTGAGCGTTTGTTGACTCTCGGAGAGAATCGATGTAGTAAACTGTGTTCTTGTTTGGAACAATGAATACCAATATTAACTGATTGCTACATATTAAGAAAGCCATGAACTTACAAATGATGTCGAAATCTGAAAGACAGTCAGTGTATGCATGGTTGTTTACTTGACTTACCGTTCATGATATGGCCAGAGAAATGATTCTACATGGGATGTGTTTTCGAAGATACGGAGGACCGTGTTAACGGCCCAGTCCCGTCGGTCCTTACCATCTAATGTTGTGCCATTTGCTAATGTAGGATCTATGAAATACACACTCTCCCTTTTTCTTATCTACGCGTTCAATCCCCTGAGAGGAATAAAATGCAGTTAGCTGTTTATCATTTACAACTTTGTATGGAGAAGTTGATCAGAGTTTGTTAAGTACTTACAAAATCAGGCATCTAACAAGAGTGGCATCGAGGACGTTGAAGTTGAAGAAGAGATGTAAGTCCTCAAAACTCACATTGATGGAACCAGCATCGTGTCGGAAATGATCTCTATTGTAGTGGACTAGCAAAGCATGATAAGCTACTAACATTTGATCCATGCAATATTCATGTAACTCACGGCAACTGGAGCTACACTCATCAAAGTATTGGCCAACAAGAAATGGCTGGCCATGGACGTAATTGCGTGCTTCAAGTACGTCTGCTTTTCTTTTAGCAAGCAACAATTCTACTTCTTCATCATCCACGGCGTCAGAAATAATATTACTCCCCGATTCGAACAAGCTGCTGTTAATTTGGTTCTGGGCGATGAGTGCTTTAAGTAAGAGGCAATCATTCTCTTTCCTCTTCACTTTCCTGCTGCGCTTCCTCGTGGTCATGGGTGTAGCCTTTTTGGCCACTTCCTTCTTGGTACTTGAAGCATTTCTGGGAGAATGTCTAGTTGCCTGCAAGGTAGACTGCCAAGCAGACGGTGAAGCTTGGACGGACTTCTTAGTAGACAGTTTATCTATGCCAGACCGCTGAGCTGGCGGTGCTGCTGTGACGGACTGTTGGGCTGTAGGAGCAGAGGCATCGGACTGCTGACCTTGCGTTGAAGCTATGTCAGGTTTCTGCGTAGATGGTGCCAACTTGTCGGTGTGCTGAGGAGGCCGTGCCAACGTGTTGGTTTGCTGAGCAGGAAGTGCTGACGCATTGGTATGCTGATCACGCGCCTGCGGACCGATGGATTGATGAGCAATCGGTTCTGGACCTACAGACTGCTTAGTAGGCGGTTCCGAAGCATCAGACTGCTTAGCAGTCTGTTCCAACAGGTTGGTCTGCCGAGCATGTGCTGCAGCTGGGTCTCCCCTCGTTGCTTCAGCGGCCGTCATCTGAACTGGTGGTGCGTCATCAGCAGTTGTAGGCCTTGCCACTGTCTGCTTTGGGGCGGAAGATGACATGGTCTGTACGCCACAAAGTTGGTCCGGCTGATCACAGGTTGATGCATCAGCCCGCGAGAGCTGCTGTGGCAAGGAGAGTGTCACCGGTTGAGGGGCGACAGTGGTTGCTCTTGGCGGGGCTTCAGGAATATCATCGACGAACTCTATTTCCTTTCGTGGCTACTGGATTTGATGTAACAGTGTTTCTCTCAAGGTCCTTTCCTCATCGAAGTCTCCTAGGACATTCTTGGGCAAACTCATTGAATCCAGTCTTTACTTCAGTCACATAGCCCGGCTTCAATGGCACATTGTCCAAGAAGAGGCCATCTTCCAAGAAGGGTGGGCAAACCCAGGCTGTTGCACATTTTAATGTACCTTCATAATGTGTAAGCACGCCCTTCAGACTATCTTTCATTCCAGATAGATGATATAGCATCATCACGAGCAGCTGCAGTCTCAGTGTCGCCGGGGTCAGCTTATGCACAACTACTCTTGTGCAGTGTTGTCGCGCAATAAGCAGCATCATCCATGCCCGCCTCCCCTCCCATCTGCTGGCTATTTGTCAGTGTTAGAGTCTTCTGCATCTTCATTGACTCCTCAACATCCTTTCGAACAGCCGGATAAATCTCCTTCTTCAACTTTTCAAACAATGCATTCTGCTTCATTTCACTCCTCGCTTTTTTCGTGCTGAGCCTCTCTTCTTTCTTGAGTGTGAAAGCCCTCTTGTGCGGGACATTAACACCTATACCCCTTGCACGACCAGGGGCTCTTTTGTGTCTAGAGCAATGGACAGAATGTCACATGGCCCTGACTTCCTGTAGAACCTTCCAGTGATCTTGGAAGCCTCTACCATCACTTCATATAGTTTGGCATCACATGCATTTTCAAAGTAATAATTTCCGTCATCACGCCTCTTTGCACGTCCCCGCAAGTAATCTCTGGCGCGTTCGCCCCTGATTTCACTAAAGGCCGGATTCCCACCCGCCGCTACTGTTTCTTTGTCCTCCTGTTCCCATATCAGTTTCATGCTGTAATATCCTGCCACACCCATACGGTGGGGGTGTATGTTCTTCTTCTGAAGTTCCGATTGCTTGAAACTCTTCGCAGCAAACTCTGGAGTTGCCCTGACCCTTTTGAATTCTGCCCAGTCTGCCTTTGTAATTTGGGGGTATGCGGGGATTGGGTCCTTGCCTACACTCAAGTACTTCTTGTACATCACGTGCTTCCAGTTTCTCCAAGCATCCCTAGCCTTCTTCAGTGCAGCTTGTTCCACCTGCATTCTCCACTGCTCTGGAACGTTGAAGTGATCCATGATCTCCCGGACTATCCTTCGCCATGTTTCTGTGTCAGCCTTCCGAAACCCCGGCAGATTAATGTTGAGCCTTGCCCTGCCAACAAATCCACACACACTCCTGAACCTCATGCGTGCTTTATCTGGTTTAGTTGGAGCCTGGGACTTTAAATCAATCTCGGTTACTTCATATACACCTTTAGGCTGGTGTGTGGGCTTCCTTGGAGCGTTCCTCCATGTCCTAACAGGAAGGGTAATTGCTGCAGCTCTATCCTGTTCAAGACTACTTGATCCCTCACAATCTGCTGAAGACCTAGGGTTGTCCGAATCAGATGAAGATACATGGCCTGAATGAGTGTTGTCGCTACTACTCGGCATCTACGAGGAACACATGCGAAACTCAGGAAAGGAGGATAAGCATAAAACTAACAACTTGGTATCAAGCTTTCTAAACATGCCATGCAATAATTTAGAAAATGTATGTCTAATTTGTTAAGTTTGTGTGACTCGGGCGCCCGCGATTTGTACATAGGCAATAACTTATTGGAACAAATACAACTTATATGTAGTAAGGAAGGTAGATAATGAACATATATACGCTCTCCGTTATTTTATAGCCAATTTGGGAACATAAGGAGCGAAATTGGAAGAGGGATTGCGAGGAAATATGCCTCACCGCGATTGAGAGCAGTAACTATCAGGCTTCTTAATGCAAGCCCAGCCGGACCACAGGAGAGGCGAGGGTTACTGCATCGATATACTCGAGGGTGGCTGGCGAGAAAACGAAGATGGCTAGGCGCAGGCCACCGCGTGTTGGGAACAGCAGTGGAGGTAGGCTTGACGCCGAAGAGTGGGCATGCGGCCGGGGTGAGCACGGCGGCACCGGAGAGGGTTCTGCTGTGGATCTGGTGGGAGGGGGCAGCTGGCAAAGGAGATTGGGTGGACTAGTTGAGTGAAATGTGGGTGGACGGTGGGGGGGAGGGGAGGGTGTTGGCGGCCTAGGCGAAAAAGGTGAAAAATATCCCCGGCCGCCGCGCGCGCGGAAAGGCCTATGCAAACGGTTGCCTCTAAGCGCTCATGTACACAAATAGAATAATTTCATTTGAAATGAAGACGTGAGTTCATCGTTTCGCCTCTAAATTTTTCGCACGGAAGCCAATTACAATTTTACCACGGGTTTGATTTGCTGGCGCATTTTAGGTCTCGTGTGCTATATGTAAGACATTTTTGGCATTTACCGTGCATGTTGGCATATAAATCAATTCCTAGCCGGATTGCATTTCCTGTCGAAATGGATGAGGATTGTCATTCGATCTGGGAGCATCCAATGGTGCAGACGTACGATCCGTGGGGTTTGGGTTCTGGCCAATCAGAACGCATGACTCAGATCGCACACGCAGCAAGGGGGGGGCATCGGCCACGGTTTGGTAGGCACACGGCTTTCGTGTGTGAACCGTTTGCTATTTGAAAACATTTTTTTGGGTGGGTCTATTTGAAAACATGTACATGTGTTGTCAAAAGGGATGAGGATCGTCCTTTGATCAAGGAGAATCCAACGGTGCAGACATACGATCCGTGGGGTTGGGGTTCTGGCCAATCACAACGCACGACTCAGATCGCGCTCATGGCAGAGGGGTGGGGGGGTGCATCGGCCATGGTTTAGTGGACACACGACTTTCGTGAGTGAACCGTGTGCTCTTTGAAAACATTTACATTACCTAACATCATATTTTTGTTCGAATGAGAACATGAGTTCATCGTTTCGCCTCCAATTTTTTTTCCACGGTAAGAAATCATGAGTATAGTGGAGAGTGTCATATACTAGTATCATGAATATACACTACATATACTAGTGTATGATACTACCTTTAATTAATTATAGTGCATAGTATAATACATAGAGTATAGTATCATATATAGATCATATTTATTGACATGCATTACACAAATTAGCATCGCATTTAACATGATACAGTATCTACCTATATGTTACTCTAACCCTCTTTATATATATTTAATTCTTTACCACATTAGCATACTTTCTATTTCCAAGTGCATGACATCGTCGGCTATGATACCACCACTATGGCCAGCCTTATATAGTGGGGAGTATCATATACTATATATATATAGTATCATGCATATGATACTAGTGTATGATACTACGTACGTACCTTCATAGTGCATATATAGTATCATAGAGTAGTACTAGCTCGCTGTGTAAACTAATATAATAGCGTTTAGATTACGAAATAGTGACCTAAACGCTCTTATATTAGTTTACAGAGGGATTATATTTCATAGATGACCGTATTTATGGCCATGCATGACACAAAGTAGTATAGCATTTATTATATATATATATGTTATGGTATCTACCTATGTTACTACTTCTTTGCCACATCATCATATTTTCTATTCCCGGTGCATGATACCGGCTATGATACCCCCACTATGGCCACCCTAATAAGGTTGGTCATAATATGGGAGTATCAAGCGGTATGATGCAGGCCAACTAGACTTTTTGGATGATGTGGCACACAGTTAAATGATGAAAGAGAGGGTGTGTTATCATATCATGATACCGTATCACATTAAATGTTGTACTACTTTGTGTCATGCATGGTAATTAATAAGGAACCTAAGATACTAACTTATGATACTATGCATGCACGCATTACGGAGGTATTGCCAATCATATACTAGTATCATGCATATATACTCCCTCCTTTCCAGTTTATAGGCTTATTCAAAATTTTAGTTTTTCCATTTTATAAGGCTCAATTTGGTTGTTCCCCATCACATGTCCAGATTCCAAGGTGCATTAAATTATTGCATGCAAGTATTAAGAGAAAGTTGACCAATGCATGTACTTTATATATGCATGCATGTATTGCAATTAATACATTGGAAAACATAAATTTTTGAGGAAAATAAAAGCATTAAATTGGGTGTTTTTGCAAACTACAAAAAGTATTCCACCACTCACCATCTACCTTGGTTGGTGGGATTTTTGAATTGAGCCTCATAAGGCTGGTTGTAATGGGGAGTATCATATATACTAGTACCATGCATAGGGTAGTGTAGCATAGTGTAGGATACTACTTCTGTAATGCATAGTATCATAAGTTAGCATCTTAGGTTGCCTTACTAATTGTCATGCATCACACAAAGTAGTAGTACAACATTTAATATGGCACGGTATCTTGATATAATACCACATCCTCTCTTGTGTGCCACATCATCCAGAAAGTCTAGTTGGCATGCATGATACCGCTTATGATAATACCATTACGACCAGCCTAAACCAGAAATGAGGGAGTGAGACTAGCCACAATGGAGAGTAGTACACTAGTAACAAACACATATCCCTATACTATATATGTTACTACCTTCATAGTGGGTAGTAACATAAGTGTAGTGTCATGCGAAGCTTCATTTATTAGGTTATAGACTCATTTTGCATTTGGACATGTGATGTTACAGCAACTAGCTAAGTTACTGAAACTATCTCTCTCCTCATTAACTTATTGCCACATAAGCAAGTTTGCTGAGTTGGAGTCGGTGTCACTGCTGAAGTTACTCCCACTGTGGCTAGTCTGATATGAGCTAGTCGTCTATGATATACTAGCTACCTCACTAAGAGCATGGTTAATAATACAGCCAAGGGTCGGCTATATGAAGTTGCCATGTCATATATAACCAACCTCTTAGGGGGCATGTACAATAATAAGTTTTATATACGTACTAGTTTATCAATAGTTGGCCCAGCTTACATCCTCACAAAGTTTCTTGGGTCTCGTGTTGCAGTTGGCTCTACTAACCAAGAGCCCGCTTCTCTTCTCTTTCCTCCAACTAATAAGCACATATATATTAGTCTATTCCTTATAGCCTGCTTAGACTAACCATAGTGGGAGTAACATAGGTAGTAACATCACACATATCTAGATAAAATAGATGATGTGGCAAGCAATAAATGAAGAAATGGAGGAAAGTGGATACGTGTGATGTTACTACCTATGTTACTCCCACTGTGGGTAGTCTTACTATAGTATGAGACTACCCACAATGGGAGTAACATAGGTAGTAACATCACACATATCTAGATAAAGTAGATGATGTGGCAAGCAATAAATGAAGAAAGAGAGGAAAGTAGTAACATAGCTAGTTACTAGTAGTATGAGTAACATCAAATGTACATATCAAGGCAAGATGTGTCTATAGCCTAATAAATGTTGCATGTTACCACACAGATGTTACTCCCACTATAGAGGTAGTAACATAGATTAGTAACATGGGCATGTTACTAATCTATGTTACTACCCGTTGTGCCTAGTCTGCACACATCTGAAGGCAAGATGAGTCTATAGCCTAATAAATGAAATGTTGCATGTTACTAAACATATGTTACTCCCCACCATAGAGGTAGTAACATAGACTAGTAACATTCTATGTTACTACCCATTATGGCTAGACTTATGTCACTCTATTGTGTACTTGCTCTAATGCATATTATCATAGAGTAGCTAGTATCATATGTAGTACTTTATTTATATTGTCATGCATGACACATAGTAGCATAACCTTTATTATGATACGGTTTCATCATATGATACTTAACCCTCTTTTTCTTCATTTAATTAATTCTATGATAGCTCATCAAAATTGCCTAGTTGGCATGCATGATACTAGCTATGATACCCCCTTACTATCAGCCTAGCAAAGGTGTACAGATCATTTGTGCGTTGCTTTGTGAGTTTTCATCCGTTTGTTCGAGAAGCGGGGAGAAGTTTCAAACATTTCGGCCACGACGTGCGGCCACTGGCGTAGGCCTAGTTGGTATTTTAATTACAGAAAATTCAGATGGAGTTCGGACATCATCAAAATCGATGTGTGCCTGTGGCGTGCTCTCACGACCCCGTGGAAAAAATTTGGTGAAGTTTGGCACAAGTTTTGATGACCGCATCACCAATTCTCCTCTATGTACTTTCAGCAAAATTCATGAACTCTGTCACGCCACTGATAAAATCTGAGGTTTTCCGATTCTTCATCCATCGAGATTGTTCCATCTGCAGCAGACAAAAGGTAATTAAAAACAAAACAACAACATTTATACACGGATTAACTGCTGCCCAAATATGCGTGCATAAATCACAAGGTTTTTTTAATAATTACTGAGGGCGCTCCATGTTGTTATCCAGACGTGCAATGACAAAAATTAATGGCCAGTCAATTTACACACAGAGTACTAGTACAACACTACAGTTAGGAATTCAATACCTTAATTAAGCCACCCACGAAAAGAATACCTTAATTAATTAGCCGCGCGGCGACCTCGACCCAGCAGACAAACAAGCGTGATGCGACGGCACGCCGAGACAGCAGGGTCGAGCAGGAAAGCCTAGTGCGGCTGCCACCTAAAGTTCGACCTCCACTATCCCGCCATCAACCGCGATGGATGTGCTCGAATCAAGCCGCCTCCAACCTCGATGGTTGAGCTCCTCCTATCTCCCGCCACAGACCGGGCATTGACCTCCTATGACGCCGCCACCGCCCACCCACCGAGGATTGACCTCTTCTTCGGTAGCCGCTGCCTAGGCCACCGCCGCCATCTCTATATGCAGAGCGGCTTTTTTTTTGACGGATATCCGCGGAGTGGCTGTTTACACGGTATCTCAGTGTAACTCAATTATATGGACATGGTAGTACATGACATACGGTTATGTAACGGCAACCGTTGATGGAGTCCTGGATTAGGGGGTCCTCGGACCGGCGGACTATATACTTTGGCCGGACTGTTGGACTATGAAGACACAAGATTGAAGACTTCGTCCCATGTCCGGATGGGACTCTCCTTTGCGTGGAAGGCAAGCTTGGCAATTCAGATATGTAGATCTCCTCCCTTGTAACCGACTCTGTGTAACCCTAGCCCCCTCCGGTGTCTATGTGAACTGGAGGGTTTAGTCCGTAGGACAAGAACAATCATAATCATAGGCTAGCTTCTAGGTTTTAGCCTCTACGATCTCGTGGTAGATCAACTCTTGTAATACTCATATCATCAAGATCAATCAAGCAGGAAGTAGGGTATTACCTCCATCGAGAGGGCCCGAACCTGGGTAAACATTGTGTCCCCCGCCTCCTGTTACCATCCGCCTTAGACGCACAGTTCGGGACCCCCTACCCGAGATCCGCCGATTTTGACACCGACAACCGTGTCTAACATACGTTGTCTTCTCACGCGGTTTGGTGCGGAAATCGTGTGTGACGTTGTAATACATAACACAAATGACATGTACAAACAGTCTGCCGTATACAACATATATATAGTGCCGTTAGTAGTTCCCGACCGTTAGCTTATCTCCACAGTTTCCCCATTTCCCCAAAATCTCTACATAGCCTCCAAATTCCCTCGCGTGGTGCTGACATTGGGGGAATGCGGACGAGTGGTGCTGATGGTTTTGGTGCGGCTGCTCCTGCTCGTATCACCACCATGACGGCGGTCGCCGCAGAGCACTTGCCTAAGGTCATCAGAAGGCAGGTGTACTACGGATCTGTATCGTCCTGTCAGGTTCCAATCTATCCCAATCTTTTTAGCATGTCCAAAGTATAGATCCTTGCTGAATCCATCCTGAATGACCCCCCTCCCCCCCAGGAAAGCGATCTGCCGCCGGATCCGGAGCTTGACTCCAGACTCCCGCAACACGAGTTCGACTCCGAGTTTTGCGCCACCGAGAAGTACCAAAAGCTGAGTTGTGTGCACGGGCACACTCCCGCTCAACGTGTATGCACAGAGGGATTCGACATTGGCAAGCGGTTTCTCAGTTGCCCCTTAGAGGTTAGTGCTAATTAAGTTCATCATTTTACTTCAGTTAATGCCACCGGTCATCCAGAATACTATTTAACATTGGCAGGGATATGAGGCTTGTGCCTTTGTTAAGTGGCTGGATGAAGAATGCCATGGCATGGCTCGGAGTGTTATCACCAAGCTCGCAGAAGATAACGTAAAGCTGAAGAAGAAACTGGCTGATCTGGAATGTACAATCAGTACGATGAAGCAAGAAAGAATCAATCACAGGCAACAGATGAAAGAAAGAGACAAGAAGGAACTAGCATGTGTAGTTGTGGTTGTCGCATTAGCCATGTTCTATGCGCTATTTACAATGATTTTGTTTCACAGTATTGCTAAACCACATCTAGATGTGCTCTAAGTAATGCACATCTAGGTCCTATGCCATTGATGTTACGCGAAGATTCGTGCAGATATTTTTCTTTGTCTTTTTTCTTTTCCTTTCTAGTTTGATTATTACTGGCTTTATCAATAAGAAGAACTCAATTTATTGCTTGCCAACTGTCCTACTCCATTCGTACCGGTACCGGTGCATAATCTCAAAACTCGTTCCTTGTTTTGTCCTGAAAAAGGAAACCAGCCAAATAGCCAATAGGAGTCCTGCGCAACCCCAGGAATTTGGAGCGACTGGGTACAAATAATTGCGGTTGATTATATCAGCGGTTAGACAATACGTCAACCCCCGCTTCAATTGGCGGTTCCTCTTCTCTGCATACCCCGCTTAAGTGTCCACCATCTTCATCGTCCCCGGCAGGCCGCGCTACACATTGGCACACACTCTACAGCCTTGTCGAGCGATAGCGAGGACGACAGTTTGGCCAGTAGTCTGGCGCCCGATGATAGGTCAACATCGGAATAATCCCGCTCGTCTTCCATGAGTCCGGCGTCGAGCCCAGACCTCAATTATATCAGGTTCGTGGTAGGGACGCCACCTCCGGAGTCATCAAAGGACAACCAGACGGACGAGGAGCCATTGGAGGACGAAGAAGAGGCTGACGATGGTGATGAGGAGGAATGATCGAACGAGGAGGAGGAGGACGACGACAGCAACGACGATGACGACGACGGCAGCGATGAAAAGCCAACAGTCAGCGGCAAGAAGCGTCCTCACCAAGATGATGTCGCGGGTCCATCCCACAAGAACAACAAGAAGAAGAAGGAATAAATTCAGCAGACTGTATATATCTCTGTTTATCCTGTCAATCTCATCGCAGACGGTTAGTAATATGTATTCGAAGAAGATCTTCTACATTATCGCCAACAGGTTGGTTTGTTCAACTGTGTGCCCTGACAAGCACACAATTCACAAAAAAAACCATATGGGCTGTCTATAATGATCGCACACAATTCTGATTACCGACCTGTTTGCCGGGTGTCACACACATCTTGTTACGCCGAATCATTTGTGTTCACCTCACTCATCGCAAATGGTTCATCGGAGTGAACTGTTTGCCGTATATCGCACACACCTTGATCTGGCTGCCCGTGTGTGTTGTTCTGTCTCATCGCAAACAGTTCGTACAGATCAACCGTATGCCCCTCATCGCACACGCAACGAAAATCTGAACCGTGTTTGATGTATCATTTATCGCAAACGTTTTGCATCATTTTTGATGGTTTTCATACAACACCGTTTGTGATTATTGCATCGCACACCGTTTCTCGAAGGGTCTCTGATCGTAGTGTCGCGTTAGCAGCATCCTCCAGTAGCGATGTTTCATTACAGGGAATGCAGGAGCGACAACGGCCCGATACTTGGTCCAGTGTCTAGATGAAGTCGTTTAGACGTGAAGGACCCTGGCGGCCCGGGGAGCGGCTTTCTCCTTGGCAGCTGCACATTGGCGCCCGCTAGCGGCTTCTTGAATCCATCATTGTCGGAGGAAATGGCCACGGGTAGCCTAACCGACTACCCCTGGCTCTTCGGAAAATTTATCAGGCCTTTGGGCCTTCAAGCACTCCAAGCATTTGGGCCGCCTTCCCTGGCCGGCTATCACTAAAGCCGACTCCCGGAAGGCGACCCAGCCTCAGCGACTCCTCCCCAGGACGACTACGGGGTGGCCAACTCCAAGAAGCCGGCCAAGAAGGACGCCGACTCCTAGGAGCCGGCCAAGAACACAACCACTCCTACATAACGGCGACCTGACGGGGTGTGGCCACAGTGCGGCCCACGACCCCCGAAGCCCGAGGCGGGCATGGCTACAGGAGGCCGTACGGGAGGGACGTCTCCCGTGCGGCTCGGCACTGTAGCCACGCTAGCCTCGACATCGTCCGCGACCCACTCCTGTACGGCCTGAGGACTGCGGGCCCCTTCAGCCAGAGAGAGGCGCGAGGGGGGCCCGACTTTTTCTAGTCGGCCAAGAGTATAGCCGGCCTCCAGAAGCCGGCTACTCCCTTCCTCGAAGCAGGAGCCCCATTAAGGAGACAAGACTAGGTGAGGCTACAGTGATAGCCCCCGAGGCGGCCCACTGTAGCCATGCTCACCTCGACAAAGCCCTCATCATCAGAGGCGCGGCTACAGTAAACAGCCGCCGACAAGACCCTAGGCGGTGGGACCGGCCTGTCGACCAAGTAGCCGGCAGCCGGCGGGACCCAGCAGCCGGCGGAGAAGCCGGCGAGCGTAGACACTGACGGCTGGGACCAGTTCCCTGTCGGATTACCGTTGTACCCCCGGGGAGTAGGCCTATATAAACCCCCCGGAGCACCCATGCAAAGGGTTCGCTTCTAGGTTGGCCTTTGAGCATAGTTGGCTTCTAGGTTAACACCCACACATAGTACACACACCATAGAGAGAGAGAGAAGCAAGAGCTAGCCTTGTTCTTCTTCTCCCTTGATCCCAACAGCTCTAGGAGCGATTGTAGCTACCCTTTATCGATCTAGTGATCATGCGGAGACCCCGCAGAGCAGGACTAGGGGTGTTATCTCCTCGGAGAGCCCCGAACCTGGGTAAGATTCGCCGGCGTGCATGTCTTCGCCTCATCCCGTTTCCGGGCACCGGCGACGTTTTATTGGCTCCCACAATGATAAGCCATCCCTTGGCATATGTCGCACCAACCACCCGACATTTGGTGCCCACCGTGGGGCCAGGTGCACCGTCGTCCGGAGACCTGTTCTGGACGGGAACCCTCTTCCTTCCCCGCGAGCGCAGCCAGCCTGCTGCGCCCGATGGCGTTTGCCCCGACGCGCTGCAAGGCGTCGACGACTCCTGCGCAGCGAACCGCCTCGCCGATCTGCTTGGCGAGACTCGCATCTCCGACGAGCCTGCGTCCGACGCAGGCACCGACTACCCCGAGAGCCGCCTCGTCAGCCTCCTCGACCAACTTCACGTCTCCAGCGAGCCCGCTGCGGACATGGAGTCGGTCGGCTCCACCGACCCGATGCTCATCGACTCCGACACCGCGTCGCTCGACGCCTACCCCTCCGACGTGGTGGTCTTCGACGACCCCCTCCCTCGAGCTGACAGCGGCAGCAGCGCTGTCACTGAAGTGCTGGTCATCAGCCACGTCTCCAATTCAGGCGAGAACGCCCGCGACGCTCAGCAAGCAGCGATGCACGACCTCTCCGTCCCCATCCCGGCCGACGCCGACGCCGAGACCCTGGAAGCACGCCGCCTTGCCCTCATCGCGGAGGGCAAGAAGATAGCCTCGATGAGACGCCTCACCGAGGCCCACCAGCGCGAAGTCGACCGCGCCGCCTTCGGGCCGCCGCCGCCTAGTGGCCCGAGCCGAGCCGGCTTCGTCCAGAAGCGCTGCGCAGCCGTTGCCAGCATGCTGGGCGCAGATCGCCCCGTCTACGCCACCCCGCTCGAGAATCTGCGAGCCGCTCAGGCGGCTGCAGAGGAGCTCAATGGGCTGGGAGCCAATGAGCTCCCCTACATGACAAGACGGATCCAGCAGCTGATCGACGCGGTTGCAGAACGGCACGAAGCCGGCGCCTGAGCTGATAGCCATCCCCCGCGCCGGGAGCACGCCGCGACGTCCCGCTCGCCGACTACGAGCGGTGCGCGCCAGAAGAAAGACAAGGAGCCGGCTGCCAGCCGCAGCCGGACTCGCATTACCATCGAGCGCGACGCGGATGGCCGCCCTCGAGCTGTAGAGCACCAGGGAAACCTGCCTCCTCCCCCGCCTCGAAGAGAAAGACGCCTCACTCCACCGCCTGTCACCCATCTGACTCTTGGCGACCGACTCGGCCGCCGAGAAGGAGTCGGCGAAAACGACGCCCGCCACAGGATCGACCGCCTTGCTCGATCCTTGGCGCTAGAAGAAGAAGACGATGTCGGCCCGCCATGCTTTGGCCCCCGCATCCGCGACGAGCCCTTTCCCAAAGGGTTCTCGCTCCCTAGAGACACACCCAAGTACAACGGCTCGATGAAGCCAGAAGATTGGCTCATCGACTACTCCACAGCCGTCAGCATCGCCAACGGCAACCGACGCGTCGCCGTGAAGTACGTCCCCTTGATGCTGCAAGGCACGGCGCGCACATGGCTCAACAGCCTCAAGCCCTACAGCATCAACAGCTGGCTGGACTTCACCGAAGTTTTCGTCCGCAACTTCACCAACACCTACAAGCGGCCTCCCAAGCCTCGCCAGCTCTCCCTCTGCGTCCAGGGGCCCAACGAGTCGACCCGCGACTACCTCACGCGATGGGCCGAGCTCCGCAACTCCTGCGATGGAGTGCACGAGGTCCAGGCCATCGAGTACTTCACTGCCGGGTGCCGAGAGGGCACCCTCCTCAAGCACCGACTCCTCTGCGACGAGCCGGCTACCCTCGACGAGCTACTAGTCATCGCTGACAAGTACGCCACTACCGACTCCTCCATGAAGACCGAGCTCCGAGTAGACGCCTCGGGGAAAGTAATTGCTCCGGCTCCCAAGACGCCGGCTGGCGACCCTAGCCGGCGCCCCTACCAGAACGACCACAAGCGCAAGGGCCCCATGCCGACTTCCTCCAGTCGGCAGGTGGCCACAATTGAAGACGAGTTCCTCCAGCTCCCCAGCAGCCGGCGGCCCGGCCGGCAGTCGGCGCCATCCAAGACGAGTTCCCCGAAGTGCACGACGCCTATGTCGTCTTCACAAGTCAAGTCGACGACAAGCGCAGCCGACGCCGGCAGCACCAAGAAGTAAACGCAGTCGCCTCTAGCACCGCCGAGTTCATGCATTGGTCGGAAAGGCCCATCAGCTGGAGCCAGGCCGACCACCCAGAGGTGATGCCTTCGCCTGGCTCCTATGCTATGGTCTTGGACGTCACCCTTGCGACAGAGAGGCGAGCTGCCAGATTTTCCCGCGTCCTGATAGACGGCGGAAGCAGTATCAACATACTGTACCGCGATACCATGGACAAGCTGAACATCAAAGCAAAGCAGCTCATGCCGAGCCGCACCGTCTTCCATGGTATCGTACCCGGCCTATCTTGCTCACCAATCGGCAAGATCAAGATGGATGTTCTCTTCGGAGACAAAGATCACTTTCGCCGGGAAGCAATATGGTTCGAGGTGCTGGATTTGGAGAGCCCCTATCATGCACTGCTTGGCCGACCTGTGTTGGCCAAGTTCATGGCCGTGCCCCACTACGCCTACCTGAAGATGAAGATGCCGAGCTCGAAGGGGATCATCACGGTAGCCGGCGACTATAAGAAGTCCATCGAGTGTGCCATGGCCAGCAGCCGGCTGGCCGAGTCCCTCGTGGTGGCCGAAGAGAAGAAGATGTTGGAGCGGGTTGTGGCCATGGCCAGCAAGCAGCCGGCCTTGTCCCCCAACCCCAAGGACTGTGATGCACAGGGCTCCTTCCAGCCTGCAAAAGAGACAAAGAAGATACCTCTAGACCCGGAGCACCCGGAGAGGTTCGCCGTGATTGGGGCGAACTTGGACAGTAAATAGGAAGGCGAGCTCGCCGACTTCCTCCGTGAGAATCGAGACATCTTTGCATGGTCCCCAAAGGACATGCCGGGTGTCCCGAAGGATTTCGCCGAGCACAAATTACATGTCCAAGCTGATGCGAAGCCGGTCAAGCAACCCCTCCGCCGACTATCGGAAGAGAAGCGAAGAATCGTGGGAGAGGAGATAGCCCGGCTCCTCGCAGCCGGCTTCATCATGGAAGTGTTCTTTCCAGAATGGCTTGCCAATCCAGTTCTGGTTTTGAAGAAGAATAACAAATGGCGCATGTGTATAGACTACACAAGTTTGAACAAGGCCTGCCCAAAGGATCCGTTTGCTTTGCCACGGATTGACCAAGTGATAGACTCCACAGCCGGATGCGAGCTGTTAAGTTTTTTGGATGCATACTCAGGGTATCATCAGATCAAGCTGGACGCCGGTGCCACTTTTCAGCGTTGCATGCAGAAATGTCTCTTGAAACAACTCGGCAGAAATGCCCACGTCTACGTAGACGACATTGTGGTGAAGACAGAGAAGCGCGGTACCTTGCTGGAAGACCTGAAGGAAACATTTGCCAACTTGCGCCGATTCCAGATCAAGCTTAACCCCGAGAAGTGCGTGTTCGGAGTGCCAGCTGGCTAGCTGCTAGGCTTCCTGGTCTCCGAACGCGGCATTGAGTGCAACCCTGTCAAGATCAAGGCCATCGAGAGGATGGAGATTCCCACCAAGCTGCGAGATGTGCAGAAGTTCACTGGCTGTTTAGCCTCCCTGAACCGTTTTATCAGCCGACTAGGAGAGAAGGCTCTCCCCCTGTACCAACTCATGAAGAAGTCCACTCACTTTGAGTGGAATGATCAAGCCGACCAAGCCTTCCATGAGTTGAAGAAAATGTTGACCACTCCGCCTGTCCTGGCTGCACCGACTGAGAAGGAGCCCATGCTCCTCTACATCGCCGCGACAAGCCGAGTCGTCAGCACTGTTGTTGTGGTCCAGCGCCCGGAGGAAGGCCGAGCCCAGCTGGTCCAGAGGCCGGTCTACTATCTCAGCGAAGTACTGTCCAGCTCAAAGCAAAACTACTCGCACTACCAGAAGATGTGCTATGGGGTGTACTTCGCTGCCAAGAAATTGAAGCCCTACTTCCAAGAGCACCCCAACACGGTCGTGCGCACTGCCCCGCTCGCCGAGATCATAGGCAGCCGGGATGCATCCGGCTGGGTGGCCAAATGGGCCATTGCCTTGGCGCCCTACACGATTTTCTATCAACCCCGCACCGCCATCAAGTCGCAAGCATTGGCCGACTTCCTCGTCGACTGGGCCGAGACCCAGTACTTACCGCCGGCTCCTGACTCTACCCATTGGCGGATGCACTTTGACGGGTCCAAGATGCGCACCGGCGTGGGAGCCGGCATCGTCCTCACCTCTCCCAAAGGCGACAAGCTCAAGTACACGCTGCAGATCCACTTCGCCGCCTCCAACAACGTGGCCGAGTACGAGGCGCTCGTACATGGGCTCCGGCTAGCCAAAGAACTCGGCATACGCCGGATCCTGTGCTACGGCGACTCAGACTTGGTGGTCCAGCAATCATCTGGCGACTGGGACGCCAAGGACGCGAACATGGCGAGCTACCGTTTCCTCGTCCAGCAGATGAGCGGATACTTCGAAGGGTGCGAGTTCCTTCACGTGCCAAGGGCCGACAACGACCAAGCAGATGCCCTAGCACGGATCGGCTCCACCCGACAAGCCATACCGACCGGCGTCTCCCTCCAGCGCCTACTCAAGCCGTCCATCAAGCCGTCTCCAGAGTCGGATTCCATCTTCGTACCGCCTGCTCCAGAAACAGCCAGATCCGGCTCAAGAAATCCCGCAGGCGGCACGGGGACTTCGACGACTGCCCCGGGGACTGACGTAGTCGCACCCGGCCCAGGGACTTCAGAACCCGGCCCGGGGACTGCAGCAGTCGGCCCGGGGACTGCAACACAAGAAGTGGTGGTCGACTCCAATGCAACACCCAACCCACCCACCCGAGTCATGGTGGCCACATTAACAGCAGAAGAAGTCACAGCTCCCTCATGGGCCCAGCCCATCCTCAAGTTCCTAGTCAGCAGAGAGCTGCCGGCTGATAAGATCACAGCAAGACTAGTGCAACGACGAGCCGCAACATACACAATAATCAACAGGGAGCTCGTGAAGCGCAGCGTCACCGGAGTCTTCCAGCGTTGCGTTGAGCTAGAAAAAGGAGTGGCAATCCTCAAAGACATCCACCAAGGCGAATGCGGCCATCACGCCGCCTCAAGATCCCTCGTGGCCAAGGCTTTCCGCCATGGGTTCTTCTGGCCGACCGCCTTGGAGGATGTTAAGAAATAGTCAAGAGCTGCAGAGGATGTCAAGTCTTCAGTTCCAAACAACACCTGCTGGCTTCTGCCCTCAAGACCATTCCCCTCACCTGGCCTTTTGCCATCTGGGGACTGGACATGGTGGGCCCTTTCAAGACAGCCCGCGGTGGCATGACACATCTACTCGTTGCGGTGGACAAGTTCGCAAAGTGGATCGAAGCCAAGCCCATCAAGAAGTTGAACGGGCCGACTGCCGTGACATTCATCACCGACATCACTACTCGGTACGGCGTGCCGCACAGCATCATCACCGACAACGGCACGAACTTCGCCAAAGGCGCACTGGCACGTTTCTGCGCGACGCAGGGCATCCGACTGGACTTAGCGTCCGTGGCCCACCCGCAGTCAAACGGCCAGGTCGAGCGAGCAAATGGACTTAGCCTCTCCAGCATCAAGCCCCGACTGGTTGTACCACTAGAGCGATCGGCCGGCTGCTGGCTCGAAGAGCTGCCGGCTGTCCTCTGGAGTCTGCGCACTACGCCCAACAAGTCAACCGGCTTCACTCCATTCTTCCTTGTGTACGGTGCCGAGGCCGTCATTCCAACAGACATCGAGTTCGACTCGCCTCGGATCACCATGTACACGAAGAAGGAAGCCAAAGAAGCAAGAGAAGACGGCGTCGACCTACTGGAAGAAGGCCGGCTGTTAGCCCTCAGCCGGTCCACCATCTACTAGCAAGGCCTGCGGCGCTACTACAACCGCAAGGTCAAGCCAAGATCCTTCCAAGAGGGCGACCTTGTGCTCCGGCTGATCCAGCGAACAGCCGGCCAGCACAAGCTCTCGGCCCCTTGGGAAGGCCCCTTCGTCGTCAGCAAGGCACTCGGCAACGACTCCTACTACTTGATCGACGCGCAAAAGCCAAGAGCACGCAAAAGAGACGACTCCGGCAAGGAGTCGGAGGGACCATGGAACGCAAACCTCCTAAGACGGTTTTACAGCTGAAAAGCAGTATGTATCACGCTACCCCTTTTGTATTAAGTACAAACCAACAGGCCCCCGAACAGTACTTGGGGACTGCCTTTTTATTTATCTATGAATGACGAGTGTCATATGCTTGAATGTATTATTACATTTCGCATTCGTGTCCGGCATCGGGTCCGACTAGTCGGCCCGGGGACTGGCCGCCTTGAGCTATATTCAAAGTTCTTCCCGAAGTTAGCAAAGTAGTGCGTCGGCTCCCAAGTCCTCTCTTGTTGAAAGTCGCAGCTCAAAGAACTGACTGTCCGACTAGCAAGAGAGAAGACAGAAAGGACGCCCACACGAACAACGACTAAGGAACAACTAACCTATATAGCAAAGAGACGGCCTCCAAACATGCCTGCCGGCTGTCAAAGCAGCCGACTGGCCGGCTTCCTAAAAAACATAGCTTAAGTCCGGCAAAGCTAAAAGTACTTCCCCCTCCCCAATCGGCTAGGCACTCCCCGGCTACAGATTGCAGAGCAACTGTTTGACTAGGGAGGCGGCAACCAAGGGAGGGCGGCAAAGGAAAAAAGCAGAAGGACAAAAAGCGAAAGTACAAGGAAAGACCGATTGCATAACTTATATACATAAAGCCGCCCACAGGCTGGCAACAGACCTGAGTTTGAATACACCCAGTGGGTGGAATTGTGCAGACTTAACCAAACATTGTTCAAAAGTAACAAGACAGGAAAACAAAAGAAAGAAGATTAAGGCGCGACATGGAGGCCGAGCTGGTCGGTGAAGGCGGCTCGCCGGCTGAAGGAGTGGCCGCCTAGCTGGTCCCGGCTTGACCACCTCCCGCGGCAGGAGACGCACTCGCACGTGACATAGTGCTGGAGGCGCGGTCAGGCTGGCTGGCTACTCCACCAGCCGGCTCGACGTCTTCACCCTCCTCCTCCTCCTCTTCGCCCTCGTCCTGGAGTCGATCTCCTCCGCCGAGTCCTCGCCGTACGCCGGGTCCAGCCCGAACCAATCTTCCGGCTGGGCGACTCCATTGTCGTCCACCTCGGGGGCGAAGACGTTGGTGTCGGTGTAGTCGGCGATCGCTGAAGCCCGCCGAATGATGGCCGGCCGCGCCGGCTCCAGCTCCGTGTCAGCTTGCTGCCGCCAGGTAGCCAGCTGGTCCAGGTTCAGGCTGGGATACCAGGCCTTGACGAACTCCAGCGCCCGCCTGGCGCCGGAGCGAGCTGCTGACGCCTTCCAAGCCTCGAAGCGGCCGACTGCCACCTCCAGCCAGTCGGCGGTCCGACTGGGGGTGCGAGGGACCACTTGGCCGGGCCAGAGGGCGGCCAAGACCTGCGATCCCGCGCGCTGAAGCCGGCGGAGCAGCCTGTGAGCCGGCTGGATGCGAGCCTGGATCGCCAGGAGCTGTTCTTCCAGCGAGCGGCCGGCGGTTGGCGAGATCTCGAAGCCGGCTTGCCTCTTCGCCTGGCGACGGGCTTCGATGGCCTGGTTGGCGGAAGTTGAGTAGCCAGGGAAGTACTCTGCGCGAAGGAGAAAAGAAAAGAAAAGCACCGAAATCAGAAAAACAAGCCAATGTGGCAGATGGCAAGAAAGGACGAAGGGGTAGACGACTTACCGTCAACTAGATCCTCAATCTGGCCATAGCCGGAGACCAGAGTCTGCCTGGCCTCTGCCCAGCCGGCCGCTTCCGTCTCGAACTCGGCCTGGAGGGTGGCTTCGCGATCCTGCGCAGCCTTCAGCGCCGCCTTGTGGCCTTCCTCCTGGTCGGCCATCTTCTTGACCAGGCGGTCGCGCTCCTGCACCAAGGCGGCGAGCTCCGCGTCCTTAGAACGAAGAGCGGTCTGGGACTCCCCCAGCTGTGCCCTCAGACTGGCCTTGGCCGCTTCATAGATAGAAGAAGAAGAACAATAAGGAATCATCAAGGAAGATCCGAGCCGACTGCTCAGCAGTCGGCCCGAATCTCGGGGACTACACCCAGTGGGTGCGCTGACGCGCCCCCACATGAGATAAAGTTCAAGTCGCATACCTCGGCTCTCAGTAAGATCGGCGGTCTTCTGAGTCAGCTCCCGAGCCTGGGAGTTGAAGGCGGCCGCTTGGAGGTTGTGGTAGTCCTGCAAGACGGACAGAAGACCGAAGTGAGAACAAAAGCAGCAAAGACAAAATCTCCAAGAAGTTCCAAGCCGCCTGCTCAGCAGCCGACTCGGAACTCGGGGACTACACCCAGTGGGTGCGCTGACGCGCCCCCACGAGAGAAATCAAGATCAAGAAAGAACAAGATGAGAATACTAACCCGGATGGCTGCCCGCGTTGCGAGGAATTCGTCGGTGAACTGCCTCAGCGCCGCGGCTTGGCTTTGGAGCCGGGTCCGGACGTCTTGTGCAGCGATGTTCACCACAGCTGTCCCTCCGCCCGGCATACACCCCGAGGTAGCGCTGGCCGCCTCCGTGTCTCGGGCCGACGAGCTCGAGCCCACGGCCGGCTGTGGCTCCGTCGCAGCCTTCTGCGGCTCCGACGCGGCCTTCCCTGCACGCCGGCTTGGCGGAACCTGGACCGCCACCTCAGCTCCCGCGGCCGGCTCGCCCTCCGCCGACTGTGCGGGCGCAGGCTCAGGCTGGCCGCCATGGGCTGCCCTAGTCGGAGGAGTCGGATCCGGCGCCTCCCCCAAGATGATGACGTCGTCGCCACTTCCTCCCAGCCACGGCTGGGAACTGCTGGCTCCCCCTGGCAAGGGATCCACGTCCCCCGGCGCCATGGTGCGCAGGGGGGTGACCATCAAAGCCTCCCCTGCCGCCGCCTCGGCCTCGGCCTCTGCTTGGGCCTTGGTTGCGGCCTCGGCGAGCGCCTTCGCCGCCTCCTCCTCCCGAGCTGCCTGGGCGGCGGCTGCCCTCCGTGCCTCCGCCTCTCGCGCTTCCTGCTCCTCCCGCACCTCCCGTGCGTTCCTTTCCGTCGCCTCCAGGAGGGCGGCGCGGGGATCTACGCGGCGGGTGGTGCTCCCAGAGCCCCCTGGCGACTCGACGACGGAGCCGGCATCCGCCCGCTCAAGTGACAACGGAGCTCTGACCGTTGAAAAAGAAGACGAAGGTTCAAGAACTACCCAAGGAAAGAAAGAAGGACAGTACATAGAAAGAGAGAACTTACGCCGACACAGTCTGCAGCTGCTTCACCACTTTGCGGAAGCGAGCCGCCTTCGCGGCCGCCTCTTCCCGCCTGGTGGCTGCCGCCCCACCCCTGGGCTTCTTCGTCCGGCTACCGAACATGCCCTGGGTGGCGCGACGTTTCTGGCCTCTACCCCGAGCAGGCTGCGCGCCGGAGGAGCCCGCGCCGCGTCAGGATGCCGGCTGGCGATGCGGGACGGCTTCGGCTTCGTCCTCGTCCGGCCAGTCGTCGAAGGTAGCGGTGAACCCGGAGCCGCCTGCTTCGCCGCCGGCTTGGCCGCCGGCCGGCTCGACGGCATCCTCCATATGGACCGCCCCCAGGTCGGGGTCCTCCTGGTCGTGTTCGGTCCGGTCGGGGACGAAGCGGCGCTCCACGTCTGCCCCGCCTGCCGGCCGAAGCAGAGGACTCTGTCAAAAGAGCAAGCCGACTGAGTTAGAGTCGGCCCAGAGGAACTCGGCGACAAAGCTGAGAGAGAGAGAGAGAAAAAGAGACGAGGGGAGCGTACCGTAGGCGGAGGATTGGCGCGGCTGTATGGCTCCTTGCCGAATTGCCAGTCTTCGGAAAGTTGGCAGTTGGCGAGGTAATTCACCATGTCGGCGGCGTCGAGCTGCGGCATCTCCTTGGTGCACATTCGTCTTGGATCGAGCTGGCCGCTCATCTGATAGATCAGATGAGGCCGGCTCTGGAGCAGAAGGACCCGGCGCATGACGAACGCGGCCAGGAGGTCGGGCCCCGTCAGGCCCTCCGACTGGACCATCACCCGCAGGCGGGCGATGGCGGCGTTCCCTCCCTGCGACAGTGTCACGGCCCGGAAGGACCACTGGGGCAGCCTGCCCGCCGGTGGGCTGGCCACGTAGGCCGGCAAGTTGAGGTAGTCGCCCCGGGGAGCGATGCTCCGCACGTAGAAGTATGACTTCTGCCACTTCTTCACCGATTGGATCAGTGTGATGATGGGGAAGGGGTTGTCGGCGCCTGATCTCCGCGACGCGATGAAGGCGCCGGTCTGAGCCGGCACGCCCCGCACGCGCGTGCCCAGCTTCGACTGGAAAAACTCCCCCCAGAGCTCGAGGGTGGGGAGGACGCTAAGATAGCCCTCGCACAGGGTGATGAAGGCCGACAGCAGCACCACCGCATTGGGGGTGAGGTGGTGCGGCTGGAGCTAATAGCATTCCAGCCAGGAGCGGAAGAAGGCGCTCACTGGCAGGCCGAAGCCGCGCAGGAAGTGCGAGCGGAACACCACACGCTCGCCCTCCCGCGGCGCCGGCCTGATTTCCTTCTCCGGCGCGAGGCGGACCTCCACTTTGTCCGCGCTAGGCAGACGCCGGGTGTCGCGGAGGAAGTCGATGTGATCGTTATGGACGATGGAGCCGTCCCAATCTCCGCCAAGCTGCTCTACGTGGGGAGGCATAGCGGAAGCTAGCACGGCGGCGGAGGAGCGTGCGGAGGAAGAGCGCGGCGGTGAAGCGCTGTCGCGAGAACGAGCAAGGCAAGAAGACGGTGGAAGTAGGAGGAGCGTGCGAGGGCCTGCCGCCCTCCACCTCCCCCTACTTATAGCCTCACGCGGCCGAAGAGGCCGGACGTGGGGGGGGGAGACGTGGGATTAACTGCGCCCACTCCCCCCACGTCTCGCGTTTATTACGCATAAGTGCGAGCCGAAACTGCCGCACGGAACGTGCGGGCGGTTTCGGGATACAAAGGATCCGCACCTGGGCCGGGGCGCGGACGTGGCGGGCCCCCTCCCTGCGGCGACGTCCCGTCACGCGCGTGGGCTGGCAGGCTTTCCAGCCACGTGACACGCCAACGGCCCGAGGCCGGCCCGAGGCCGGCCCGCGGCCCGGTGCACGTGCCCGCGGGTTCCCGCCCCCCCGACTCCAGAAGAATTCGACTAAGGCGGCGCGCCTGACCAAGGCCGGCTCCCAGCTGCCGGCTTGTCACGATAGGAAGCTGATCGAACTTCTCGAACCCCACTCCACCTCGAAGCCCAATCAGCTTAGGGGACTACTGTCGGAGGAAATGGCCACGGGTAGCCTAACCGACTACCCCTGGCTCTTCGGAAAATTTATCAGGCCTTTGGGCCTTCAAGCCTTCCAAGCATTTGGGCCGCCTTCCCTGGCCGGCTACTACTAAAGCCGACTCCCGGAAGGCGACCCAGCCTCACCGACTCCTCCCCAGGACGACTACGGGGTGGCCGCCTCCAAGAAGCCGGCCAAGAAGGACGCCGACTCCTAGGAGCCGGCCAAGACCACAACCACTCCTACATAATGGCGACCTGACGGGGGGTGGCCACAGTGCGGCCCACGACCGCCGAAGCCCGAGGCGGGCATGGCTACAGGAGGCCGTACGGGAGGGACGTCTCCCGTGCGGCTCGGCACTGTAGCCACGCTAGCCTCGACGTCGTCCGCGACCCACTCCTGTACGGCCTGAGGACTGCGGGCCCCTTCAGCCAGAGAGAGGCGCGAGGGGGGCCTGGCTTTTTCTAGTCGGCCAAGAGTATAGCCGGCCTCCAGAAGCCGGCTACTCCCTTCCTCGAAGCAGGAGCCCCATTAAGGAGACAAGACGAGGTGAGGCTACAGTGATAGCCCCCGAGGCGGCCCACTGTACCCATGCTCACCTCGACAAAGCCCTCATCATCATAGGCGCGGCTACAGTAAGCAGCCACCGACAAGACCCTAGGCGGTGGGACCGGCCTGTCGACCAAGTAGCCGGCAGCCGGCGGGACCCACTAGCCGGCGGGACCCAGCAGCCGGCGAGCGTAGACACTGACGGCTGGGACCAGTTCCCTGTCGGATTACCGTTGTACCCCCGGGGGGTAGGCCTATATAAACCCCCCGGAGCACCCATGCAAAGGGTTCGCTTCTAGGTTGGCCTTTGAGCATAGTTGGCTTCTAGGTTAACACCCACACATAGTACACACACCATAGAGAGAGAGAAGCAAGAGCTAGCCTTGTTCTTCTTCTCCCTTGATCCCAACAGCTCTAGGAGCGATTGTAGCTACCCTTTATCGATCTAGTGATCATGCGGAGACCCCGCAGAGCAGGACTAGGGGTGTTATCTCCTCGGAGAGCCCCGAACCTGGGTAAGTTTCGCCGGCGTGCATGTCTTCGCCTCATCCTGTTTCCGGGCACCGGCGACGTTTTGTTGGCTCCCACAATGATAAGCCATCCCTTGGCATATGTCGCACCAACCACCCGACAATCATCAAGGTCGAGGTCCGGATGGCGGTAGTCAATATTGCTCAAGACCATGAAGAGGGCATCATGGGCAAGCTTCCAGCACTCGGTCGCGAAATGCTCGGCCCTCCCCTCCTCGTGCACCTTCAGCTTCTTGATCAACTCATTGAAGAAGACTTCCAACTTAGTGCTTGGAACCTCGTGCTTGTTCACCGAGAAGGCTGGGCCATCCATGCCCATCACCACAGCTTGGGCGGCAAGACGCTCGGCGATGTCGATCAAGCTCTTGATCCAGAGGTCGACCGACTCGGACCGATTCTTCAGCTTGTCCTCTACATCTTTCTGGAGATGCTTGGCAGTGTCCAGATTCTTGGACAGCAACTGCTGGCGGGACTCAATGGACTCTGTTGCACTTTCCAATGTGCCGATCCGGGCCTTCATGTCTGTGATGGTACAGTTGGCGGTATCAAGGCTTTGGGCCTTCGAGGAGAGCTTCGACTGCACATCAGCCAAGAGGATCTCCGCCTTCCGTGCTTCTTCTTTTAGAGCCTTCACCTCCTTGACACTCCCCGCAAGATCTTCCATCAGCTTAGCCACCTGCTGGTCAAGGTGAATCTTGGCATTGGACGCGGCAGCCAGGTCATCAGTAAGCTTCTTCAGTTGACCGGCAGAGTCAGCAGCAAGGGCATCCAAGGCAGCACCATGCTTGTCTTCCAGTTCCTTGGTACGCTAGCGTACAAGAGCCTCCAGATTGTCGTCCTTGGCACGGAGAGTGTGTAACACCCCGGATGTAACTTTCCATATTTGTAACTCCCACTCTTGCCATTTTCGGCTATGTGTTATGATATTCCCTTCGTGGTCGGGTTTTGTTTTCATTTTACTTTTTGTTCATGTCATGCATCTCATATCATGTCATCATGTGCATCGCATTTGCATACGTGTTCGTCTCATGCATCCGAGCATTTTCCCCGTTGTCCGTTTTACAATCTAGCACTCCCACGTGCATCGGCGCACCCCTCTTGTTTCTTTTCGTGAGCGGGTGTTAGACGTTCTCGGAATGGACCGAGGCTCGCCAAGTGGCCTTGGTATAACACCGGTAGACCACCTGTCAAGTTTCGTTCCATTTGGAGGTCGTTTGGTGCTCCAACGGTTAACGGGATAACCGCAAAGTCCTTTTGTGTGTTGCAGCAAACCCCCCTCTAAAGAGTCCAATAACCCCTCTGAGTCACCTCCATGCTCTCGGTCGTTCGATCACGATCGTGTGGGCGAAAACCGCACTCCATTTGGAGTCTCCTAGCTCCCACTACCTATAAATACGTGCACCCCTCCTCCAAATTCCGGGTCCCGAAACCCTAGCCTTCTCCCTCCGCGCGCCGGACACGTCCGCCCGGCGCCGGACAAATTCCGCCGCTGCCCCGAGCCAACCGCTGCGTGCCACGTGGCAGCGCCGCCG